>NC_142709.1:47941857-48244887 GCF_055471065.1 Atractosteus spatula | reverse complement strand
CAGAACACTATCTGCTATTGTAAGGCATGCAGTTCCCACTGTGGTCATGCCAGCTTTGAGCTTTCAAAGTAGCCTGACAACGTGCTGTAAAATCCTATTTGCATTGTGCTGGTGGAAGGGATACCCTATGTTCCATGCTGCTAAACATCTAACACCCCCAGTCCAGCCTCCCTCTCCCCTGCTAAGACTCACACACCACCTACGGTCTCTAATCAACACTTGTCTCCTGCTCTGATCACAGCTCTTAACACGAATGAAAATTATTTGAGCCCTGCGTGATGATTACTGTGCTCAGCCTTGCTTGAGAAGCAGAGTACCCAGATGACATGGGATTCAGCCACTGCTGGAACCAGATGCGACTGAAGAACCTGTTCAGATTCTGCACCCCACCTGCCCGAGCCCCACAAACCCCTCCTGTCTGAATCTCAGATGGTTACGCCACTGATTTAGTCAAACAATTCCCACAATCCTCCACCAAGAAGCAAAAAACATTGCTCGAAGGAAATATCTGAAAGCTCTGTACTTACAAGCGTTTAAGTCCATGAGTGTATAAAGGGCTCAGCAGGATTCAGAGTTTTATGTAGGCAAAAGAGACTTGTATACTGAAAACCTTCAGAAGCTTTCAATCTCAGCCCCCTTGATCATGCTGTGAGGGAGATCTGTTGTGGAGGGATGCCTTTCAGCTGAATAGCAGCCAAACACCCAGGGTTATGATCTTTAAGAGGCTGTAATCACACTGATTTCATTAAATATATTTTAGTCACTGTCTTCTGAAACTTTACACTATTAAATTATAAGAAAATAATAGCCAGCCAATGTTGCTTTCAGGAATCTGTGAAGTAAATTGAGTTTGAAATTAAATCTTTGAAATTAAAAAAAGTTAAGACTTCAGATCAAGCATAGGAAATCCCAGTCTTTTAGGGCAGCTTGGTGGGAAGCAATGTTATTGCTCCTGTTTGCTCAGACTACCTTCTATGAGGAGTTTCTATGTACATGTGAGCTTTTTCTAGTTCACTCCCATCTCCCAGAAACATGCTGACCAGGTTAGTTGGTGTCCATGCATGCCCTCTGATGGGCTGGCGTCCCATCCAGAGTGGAGTAATGACTCTGTCCCATGATGGGCTGGCGTCCCGTCCGAAGTGGGGTCCTGGCTGTGTCCCGTGATGGGCTGGCGTCCCGTCCGAAGTGGAGTCCTGGCTGTGTCCCGTGATGGGCTGACGTCCCGTCCGAAATGGAGTCCAGGCTGTGTCCCGTGATGGGCTGGCGTCCTGTCCGGAGCGGAGTCCTGGCTGTGTCCTGTGATGGGCTGGCATCCCGTCCGGAGTGGAGTATTGACTGTGTCCCATGATGGGCTGGCGTCCCGTCCGAGGCAGAGTCCTGGCTGTGTCCCATGATGGGGTAGCATCCCATCCGGAGTGGAGTAAAGACTGTGTCCCGTGATGGGCTGGCGTCCTGTCCGGAGCGGAGTTCTGGCTGTGTCCCATGATGGGCTGGAGTCTTGTCCGGAGCAGAGTCCTGGCTGTGTCCTGTGCTTCTGAGGCTCTGAGTTGCAATCATTTCTGGGAATGGGTATCTTAAAGATAATAAAGGGATGACTGACTGAAAATTCTTTATAACTAATTATTTTATAATTATTTGCGTAATTGATTATTTATGGGTTTTATTCATTTAGCTTTAAACCTAGAACCTTACCAAAAATGTTAAAGAAGTCTGTCCTCTCTACTGGGTCTAATAGGATCAAAGACTAAAACTCCTTCTGTAATTTAAAGGAAAAAAAATCTTGAAAAAAAATCTTAAATTAATTGGGATCCTGGAGATGGAGGATAGAAATTTAATCACAATCATCGCATGTCTTCATTAAAACATGTAAAAGATTAAAATTAGTAAACTGTTAATTACCTAAAAGTAACCAATCCCTACTAATAATTAATGGCATGTTAAATAATGAGCCTCTGGGTATTTTCATATTTATCATATAAGAAATGTTATAAGAAAACATTGATAGAGTTTTATTACCCTGGAAGAAATCAATTCTTGTTTAAGAGAAATTGTAGGGTTTTGAACGGGGTTCTGATGTAATTCATATATAAATCATTATAAACTGAAATATCAGTGTTTATAAATTTGTTTATGCAATAAAATAGAATGTAAGCACAAAATGTTAAAGCACAAAGTAGAGTGTTATTCGGTATATTTTCTGTGAGATTTCTTGTGTTCCAGTTTTAATGGTTTTTCACCACCCTGACAGACAGCTACGACTGGGAAAACGTCCCACATCTTCGTTTAGGAATCTGTGGCGAAAGTCACTTGGTCTTATTTTGGAGAAAACAAGTCGTCATGGCGATCAGCCCCGCTGGGCGCCTGAAGAAGAACGACACTGGAATAATAGAGGTGAGTGATGAAAAGCGACAGAAAATTAGAGCGCGGAGCGACGCACACCCTGAACAACTGCACAGAGCAGGTGCGTGCAGTCACTGTCCGAAACCTCTGGCTGCATGTTTTAATAAACGTCCTCCGCTGTAATTGCTTTCAGTTCAACCATTTGAAGACTGCAGCCCCATATGACCAGAACGTATATAATTTAGCTGATAAAAATGATTTATTTATACATATCATTTGTGTTTTTCTTATTCCTTTCTACTTAAAATCAAGCCTGGTGGAAACTTTTGCCATAGATTACATGATAATGAGAGAAATAATTACATAAGGACTGCCTTTATTTCTTGCCCTGAAACCATGCAGCTTACTTCACTAGCCCTGTCTCTGTCAAAGACTTTCTCCCTCTTACGGAGCATCACACTGCTTCTCCTCATCTGGTGTATTTCTCATGTGCTCATTGTCCGGTCTAATACCCACTCTCTCTTTCCTCATAGATTTGTTTCAAGCCTGTGTTCCTCATCTCTGAAGAATAGCAGTAAGGAGAACTTCAAGTTGAGGGAAATAAAGAGGAAACAAACACGCAGTGAGTCTGAAAGATCTGGGTACTGGTGGAAACCAACAGCTTCTCCAAAGGCTACTTTCAGTCATATCTCATCAATCCAAACGTAATAAATCATAAAAGTCCTTCCTCAGTCTTTCACTCCAGAATCCAAGTGCAGCCCTCATTTTGTAAAGACATCATCATAAAATAACACGAAACCATAATATTAGGTTTGATAGTGTTACCTGCACATGTCTGCAAGTTCAATCTTATTGTATTTTTGCTGTAATATTTTTACTGTAAGAGCAGCCTGGTGTGTTGACTCATATAAAAATATCCTCAAGCAGAATGCACCAACTCCACACAGAACAAGAATAATGTAACACAACAGCAGCTCTGAAGGGAATGGAGAGATAAATGAACAGATAGACTATGAGTTGTATATTTTTAGTGACTCCATAGGTCTTTCATAAGACTTTGTAGCTTTTTAGCTGCTGCTTTAAAAAGGTAATAAAGTAAAGAGAATATAAAAGTATTAAGTGAGAGCAAATGTGACCCCTAGTTTTCTTGGGGATGGGAACTGGTAGCAGATCTTACAAATGCCGATTAAGGTCAGACAGAGGTCAGAGTCAAAAGCCAAAGCCACATCTATGTTTGTCTTCCTGAGACAGCAAAGCATCGGATCTCCACAGACCTCTGAGAGATACCAATACCCAGATGTGACTAATAAACACAGGACAGCGCTGTGATTATGGTTAAGGTTAGGCCACGCAGCATGGAAACAATTATTTTTCTCCTTTGGCTTTTCCAGCATGCTAATGAGAGGCTGAGGACTGGCTTCAGTAAAGCTGGGTCTGTGTCGTGTGGCTTCAAGTCCGTTCAGTTCAAGAGCTGGGCGAGGAAGAAATGGAATTTTAATAACATAATGTGCCGGCAGTGCATAAACAAGACTGGGTTAGTTGTTTTTTTGTTTCTTTTTTGAATTAGCTCAAATTATAGTAAAATTAAATTGTACTCTAATTATGATAACACATACTGTATATTAGAGCATACAGAGACATAAACCAGGGCATAATATTAGATCTAGTCTCATTTGAAAATTGTGGAGCTGTCTAGTCATAAATACTATAGAACCCCTCCAATTAAACAGGTTTGTTGTACTTTCTTTCCTCATCCTAGAGGCACTTTTTTTTACTTTGTGGCTCTTTCTACCTTTTATTTGGAAATAAGCTGAATTCTATTAATTCTGACTATTATGTAACCACTGATGAGTTCTGTTATTGCTGTTAAAACACATTTTGATGCCATTGAACACGAACCATTCAAACGTTGAAGATAATAAAACACATTTCAAAAGTCAAACTTTATTCTAGAGTATATTCAAATATTTCTTCTTAATGATAATTATGTTCTTTCTCTAAAAGTAACCCATTACCTTTTTTTTCCTTCCACCTTCAGAAACTGAAAGGGTTTCTGATAAAGGTGAAACAAAGAAATTCCAGGTATACCATAGTACATCTTTGTTGAAAACACATATTGTGAGTGGAGATTTACGCCAGGTGTGTGAATACAGCATGTTTCTAGGACACCCTGGAGATCCTAAGGGATCCATCTTCCCTTGTGAACAACGAACAAAAGAATCAAAATAACAAACAACAATCATTACTGTCCACCAGATTCAATGCACATGCACAATTCCTAGACAACTGGCAGAGAACTGAAACTAACAGGTTTACATGTAAATTTCTCTCATTGTCATTGTGTCTCCTTACCTAAAAACATTTCAGCTGTTTTTAAGGGTGAACTAAATCATTCGTTCCAAATATTATCCAAATCACTGATTTTGGAGATTCCTTTAGAGAATGGTTTTAAGACAAAAATACAATATAAATCAAACAAAACTGCAGTTACGAGTGTGTTAAAGTAGTGTATAATAATCAGTCACTCTGACACTTTTCCTCAACACTAGACTCCCCTCTGTACAGCCTCTTGAGCCAGAAAAGATGACTTCCCAGGTGTTGTGGATGGACTGAGGCAGAGACAGAGCTGCAATTTCATATTTGATAATCAACATGTTGCCACGCATACTGTACACCTAGCGTACAGTGAACTCAGTGACCCCCATTGGGACAAATACCCTAATGCATCTAGTAGTTGTGTTTGAAATGCATTACACACACCAGGGTGGCCAGGTCTCTGGAGCGAAACAATGACTACAATGTTTCAACAAACCCAAGCCAAGGAAATTTCCTGAAGAAGCAAGGAGTGATGGGAATCTTGCAGCAGAAAATCAACCAAATCAAGTCATCCATCACTGTGGACTCCACATATGCATCCAATTGGATAAAACAAGTGAGTCCATGAGTGGTTTGCTGGGGTCTCCAGGTAGTCCGATTCTCAACACAAACAATAGCAGAAAAATGCTACCAAAACATAAAAACGCAACGTAAAAAAAAAAGCCCAGCTTATCAGCTTTAAAGACAATCTCACAACCCTGTGTCTTTCCTCTAGCACAAGATCTTTTCTGGTCCTGAACAGAGGAACCTAATTCACATCATTATCCTGGTGAACGTCTTTGAGATGAACAGTGAAACATGTGTGGAAACTATGTAAAGCTGGATTTCAAACTGAGCACAGGAGGCATGTCTTTACACAAAGGGTTGTAGGAGTGTGGAACAAGCTACTAGCCATGTTGTTATAGTAGATACTTTGGCTTCCATCATGTAAAGGCTGGATGAGATCCTTGTATCACTTAGCTACTAAATACCAAATCGAGCAGTTACTGTAGATCAAATGGCCTTCTCTCGTTGGTAACCTTTCCTTTGCACTTAGGCACAAGCCATCCCTGACCCAGAAGGTGCTGGCTGTCAAAAGGCCTTCAGACAAGGTACAATCTGGCAGTAATTAATATGATTCCACACAGACGGCCCTGTGGCTCACTGAACTTCATTATTTATTCTGGCGCACTCTAGAAAAGCCGACAGGCACATGTTGGTATGAAACCATTTTCTTTTCTTGATCTGGAAAAGCCTGGTGGCACAGGGCTACCTCGCCGTGCTGGGGCACTGGGTGCAATTCCTGGGGTGCTTTCTGCTTGGAGTGTCTATGTTCTCCCCCTGTTCACATGGGCTCCTCCAGGTTTCATCCTACAGTCCAAAAACTGGGAAAACTGGTGTGATTTTGAGTGCATGTTTCAGACTGTGTGTGTTCCTGAGATGGACTGGTGTCCCATTCAGGGCGTATCCTGCCTTGCGGCTCCAGCTCCCCTGTGCTGGATAACGAAGAGTTAAATCAATGGGTGAGCACACCTGACATGAAAGGAGCAATTAGTATTCACATGTCATTACCTCAGACGCTTGATGGGATGCCACAGAAAAAAAAAAAGCTTGAGCTCCAGTTTGAAGCCGCTAGATCCAAAGAAGCAAAGCTTAAAGAATCACCTTGAAAACACTTCTGCTCAAACAGATCTATACCAGCAGGTCCTGCTCATTACAAAGTCATAATAGAATTATTAGAAACAAAGCACCTCCCAGTGTGTTTAAAATTAATTAACTCATTCATTCAGCCATTTATTCCATCACTCAATAGATACAGAGCTGCCAAGAGAACCTTCTTATTTACACTAGTGGTGTTCGATTAGCAGAGGGAAGTGTAAGGATTGCATTAAAATTCAAATTGGAATTGGAAGCAGATACTGTATGAATATGTGATCACTCATCCAAATCTACAAAACCCTGGAGTCTTCTATTTTTTGCCCTAGTGTTTGTTTGCATAAAGAACCTGTGTTAAGGAAGGGCAATTTTAGAACGCATATAAGGTTTTTTTCTGAACATTGCAATTTACACATTTAAGGAAGATTTGCACCTAAACCTCATTGTAGACTTCATTTTAAACCAAAAGTAATTTACTGGACCTCACAAATTTCAATGAGCTGGCCCTGTGCCACTGCTTTAAATGTAAAAGAGGCTATTTTACTTATTATCATTCAGGTAATTGGTTATTTAAAGAGGCATTACGGCTTTAAACACATTTGCAATCATCCTTTACTGAATTAAAATTGACAAGGCATTTATGTTCATTTGATTTTGAATGACAGGAATGCTGTGTGTCACTATTTTTTTCTTTAATTTACTGGTTTTAAAACATGAAATGTAAAAGGAGATAGTAACAGGCTGCTTAAATGTCAAACCACCGGTTTAAAACTATATGGATAACCATAAGGCAAAATGAAATGAAAAAATATTTTCAATGGTATTTCCTCGTAGAAAACCTCAGTGCTTGTGACCATTCAGATTTATTAGGAACAGGGCATAAGTGATGTGAAAGGAAAGTGTTAAATATGTTCCCATGTAGGTACAGTAAACTCTCTTTGACAGGTGCATCAGATATCAAAAACACAACATGAGAGCAAAGCTCACAATGGTATCTCAGAGAGCAGCTTTCTGTTCTTTTTCTGAGTCAAAACTCAGTGCTTTTTTCTCATACCTGGCTGAGTGCTTAGTGTATGATTAAAATAACTAATAATAAAAGCTTTTCATTGCCTCCGAAGAGTGGGCTTGGAGATACTGTGGCATTTGCTGTAAGTTGCAGTCAATCAGCTTTCAGAAGAGAGTTGGTAAATGACTTTCATTTGCCAGGGTTTGCTGTCTTCATCAAGCCAAGGGAGTTTATCTGTCTTTCACTGTTCTTAGTCTAATACAAGAAAAGTTCACCTCTGTTTCGAAGCCTCAACCTTTAAAAGTGACTTTATTGGATTTTCTACACAATCGCAAAAATATCAGGATAAAAATTCTTGCTGTGAGAATCAAGACCAAATATCTACACATAGAGGTTAGCATTGCTGTCTTGGAACACTATCTGCATGGAGTTTGTGTGTTCTCCCCACATTTGTGTGATTTTCTTCTGGGTGTTCTGGTTTCTTCCCACATTCCAAAGACATACTGGCAGGTTAATATGCTCCTTGGAATAATGGCCCTGTTGTGAGTGGATAAGTGTCTGTGTATGCCCTGTTACGGTCCCTGTTATAGTCCCTTCCAGGGTGTATCCTGCCTTGCGCCTGTTGCTTGCTGGGATAGGCCCTGAGATCCTGTATTTGAAAAAAGCGGTTAGAAAATGGATGAATACAAGTTAAGGACCCACCGGGATTATTGTTGGCCAGCCCAGTTCTAGACTAGACAAGACTTATAGTAACAAATATCACAGCAACTAATGTTTGCCATTTTGTGAGCTTTAATTATTTTCTTTTTCTGATGATGTGTGGAGAGAATTACCAGAATGTGAATGTGGACAAACTGTATCAGACTTCTCCTAGAAAAGAGACTTGTGCCTTAAAATACAGACTGCTTTTAAAAAGAAAAAAAAAATCTCACAAACAACTAGAAACAATTCATCAGCCTTTCCAATTCAAAAAGCCTTGGGTCAAATGCTGTTCAGGTCACATCTCGGAGGCGACCGGGTGGTCCACACTTTGTCCCAGGGGGTGTATTATATCACTCTTCAAAAACATTTCAGTGTAATTGGGTGCTTTTGGAGACAGTCTTTGGAAAGACTGAGACACAAGTGGGATCTCATTTCACACCTTACAGATTCTGCTCCTTGTCTGTGGATTTTACACGATCTCTTAGAAAGCCTGCCTCAAAAGCCGAGTTGTGGTCCACTTCTCTCTGGGGTCTGTACTGCTGTGATCCCAAAAGGCAGACGCAATTAATTTCCACGGTGCCAGTTGCTGTTTAAAGTCAGGTAAACTATCCTGTTTATCATCAAGTGGCATACAGAGGCATTTTTCCGAAAAGGATTTTTCGTGTTGTTCTTTTGCCTTGCAAACAGTTTACAAAGCAGATGGTACATTTCAGCTCCCACTAGCTGAGACAGTTTTGGCTTTCTAACTCTAAAACTCTAAAAATGGGGGGTGCAGCACCCCAGTGAGAAAATTACATCTTTGTATCCTTTAGAACAAAACCACCAAGACGGTATGTAAAACATGTACATTAGCAAGCTGGCTAATGAGTGCTGTAGCCTCATCACTTAGGTGGACAGAAGGGAAATGAGGACATAGTTAAACTGCCTTTGTTGCGTGTGTGTCTCCGGTCTGTGCTTCCCCCTTTGTCTATTTCTTTGGAAGGTCAAGGTGAACTGTCACTGATTATAATAAGGCCATGCTGTAACAGGAACCTATTGACTTTAAAAGCACAAAACAATAAATTCCAAAAAAAAAAGAACTGACAAATGTGCAGATAGCTTTTAATACAACTTTGTATGGCAAAGGCTGATAAAAGATTGTGATAAGGCTGGTTTTCAGATTGATTTTTTTTTTGGTTTGTCCTCAAAGCCCGTGCCCCCTCCACAAAAAGTAATCAGGATTATCTAATTAACCCTGCGCCTTGCATGCAGATCAGCTTGCATCTCATCTCCAGACCTTGATGGAACACAGAAGAAGCAGATTGAGAGATAATGGCCTTTCAGGCCCTTTTTGGAGAGAGGTCCATCATGAGGACTCATTAAAAATGCACCATCTCCTCTTGCTCCTTTTTGTTTGTGCTCCTGGTTAGAGCAACATCAATTCCCAAACACCACTGAAGCATCACTAACATTCCAGGGGCTGTATTCTTCAAGCAGACAAGTCTCTTTCAGTCCCCTGAGAGGGGGAACAAGGTTAGATTGAAAGGTAATGAGCCTATTAATTAGAGCTCTTTCAGAGGAGTTAGTCTGGCATAGTGTCCTGACACACAGACCTCTCTCTCTCACTCTATTTATAAGGATTAGAGAAAGCATATGAAGTAGGTATGTTCTTTGCTGCGTGTGGAAAAGAGAAAACTTTGCTTCACATGTATACTTAATGATATCTATGTACTGATAGATTCAATTTAAAAATCCTTATACGATGTTTGGCAATATTATATCACATATTTTAGCAGTGCTAAAATATTTAATAACAACATTTACAATTTCACTTTAATATACAGTACAGTATGCTATTTTAAAGAAAAGAAATGTAATAAGTACAAAAATAACCCCAATTATTAGTAAAGCTGCAAAATTTAGTAATATAATAACTATTTGCCATAGCCTTAGAAAGTCAAGATTGCCAGTAACAAGAACATAAACTGTTACTGTCATTTACAGAGCACTTTTCATCCCAAAGGTATCCAGAGCATACTACCTATAGGTTGGAGACCCTCTTCATCACCCACTGAAGTGTAGAACCACCTGGGTGACAGAAGGCAGTCATTCTGTGCCAAAAGTCCCCCATCACAGAAAACCAGGTGTGAAAAATGAAGAAGTTTAGTTTAGTTAGTTATCCCAATTTGTACAGGTAAAAAATAGAATTTGACCAGAGCAGTGACAGAGGATTTTTAATACGTATGTTGTTGGTGTAACCTCTCATCATGACACCTTCTATGGCACGGTGTCCCCTGTCATCATGCAGGGGTGTTGGTATGGAAATTCAGGTCTAGAGGACAGAGTGCCACCTATTGGTCCACCAACGCAACATGCAGCAGCAACTTGGTTCTCCTTAGAGATATTCTCAATAAGATCTCAGCACTGATGGGACCCAGCCTAGATTATGTTCTAAGGTCTGACTAGGTCATGTTTCAGAGGGGTATCACTATCTTTGCAGAAACCTGATTTTGGATGGGCGGGTCACATTTGTACAGAAATGCCCTTGCCAACTAAGAACAGGTCACTGGCTGAATGAACATTTAAGAATGACCACATCTGTGGCAAGGCATGATAGATGTTACAGAACAGCTGGACCAGTAGAACTGACAACAAAAGAGGAATTGGAGGAAGGGAGAATAACTTTGTTATGAATGAAGTGATCTTAGATTTGTTAAATTGTCTGAACAGTGAAGTACCTCTTTATGGTGCATCTCAACAGAATACCTACTGTAGCAAAGCTCCTCTTATAGTGTCTCCACATTAGGATAGGTAGTCTGCAGTTTTTGGAGTAGGGGTAGTGAAATTCATTCATTTATTAAGCAACACCTCTCTTTGTGCCTCCTGGCTGTCCGACTGGAAATCAAACCAGTGTTGTTAACCTCAGGTAGGACAAGACCAAAACTCAATGTGGACCAACAGCATATGTGTAGAACAGCAATTACATTTATGTCAAAATGTTCAATCACTGAAGTAGCAGGTCAGTTGTCAATGCAAGGCCAGAGCTAAGATGTAAAGTCCAAGAGGTTACGTTTAGGACCTCTAGATACCATTCAGTGTTGAGCTTCTAATTCCCATTTCTTACAGGAGGCCTTGTTCTTAAAACTGGGAGGAATTTTTGGAAACATGGCCTGTTTCTTGTCTGGTCTGTCATTTTGGTTTAGAGGTCAGTGTTCTCTTGGACCACAGCATCCTGGAACCACCAAGAACTGTAAGAGTATGTTTCACAAACTTTTTGTATTTGTGTCCTTAATGTCGCCCCTCTCTTCCCGCCCATGGCTGTTTGACCTTTTGACTTGAAATGAAGTTTGCCTTACTGTGACCTCTGTGTGTAGGCTGAAGATCTTTCTGTGAATGATTAAATTCTTTTACCCAGAGGTTTGGAATTGCTATTCTTTTTTGCAGTGACTGTTACTAGTAAGGCAGACTCATTCAACCAGTCTCTAAGAAAAGTATAGTCTGCTACTGTATATAACTAAAAAAAAGATATTTATTTCTCCACGTTCTCGAAAATTCAATAACAGTAAAACTTTATACTCAGCCCTCTTCAGACTTGTGTGGTGAACTGTCTTTTTTATTGACTCAGAACAGCACTATAGGTTATCACCATGATCTGAAAGGAATAGAATGATCAGGCCTATGAAAATAACTGGAGAGACTGAATGACTCTGAGAACATTGATCAGATTGAGACTGATAAGACTCTGTTCACAATTTCAGAGAGGGATACACAATGTCCCTGTAGATAAAAATAATATGAATTTAGTTTCTTTAGTCCTTTTAGTATTTATGTACTGAAAGAGAATGATTTTGTTGTTTAACCTTTGTGAATTGTATAATTGTTCTCTAGAAAGTTTCTACTGGAACCCTTCATTTGTGTGTTACATGGAAATATATTTTTGTGTCTAATAAAGTAAATTGTTAACACTGAAGAATGTTTATGCACCAATATCAAATAATGTCAGTTAAGTATGGCCATTTTCCTTCTGAGTCTGAAGAAGGCCTCAGAAGTGATGCCTCAGAAGTTATTTGATGAATTCAAAACTGTGGGCAGACAGGACTACTGCTATGATGTAAACTGTCAGGAACACATTGTCAAAAGTAGGTGGCGGGGTGGGAGGTGATGGGGAGTGATGAGGTGATGAAGGGGCCAAGACTCATTTTTAAATACACTAAATAGGTATTGACAAGCCCAGAAGCAAGCAAGATTAAATGACCATTGTCAGTAATTTAATGGTGAAGTCTGGAAAATCTTGGGAGTTAATAGAAAACTTCCCTAGACACATCAATTTTGCAGTTGTGTAAAGATTGTTATTATCTGAATCATATGTGATAAACTGTTATTTTTTTATTCAAATGACCCCTGTAACTCACAGACTGGAAGACATCTTAGAAAATCTGCATCATTGTTGAGCTTCTGCAAATAACTCTAACCACATGGAGGAAATTATGCCTAAACCAACTGTAAACCTTCTTATATAAAGCAAGCCTGACTGTGGAAACTGAAAGACTGGGTTTGCTTTACCATTTTCCCCTTAAGGGCAACCTCTCATCACATTACCAGAGAAATCAAACCTCTGCAACATCACCAAGCATCACCTCTGTCCCGCTGGGAGTACAACTCAACATGTCACCCTATTAGTTCCCTCACGAATTCCTGAGGTTGTAAGCGTCAATGCAAGCTCATCTATCATAATGTAAGGGGCCTCACACATTGATTTTCATGGGCCAGTCCCGGAAAGATGTGGAGGATGAGATTACAGTGGATATAAGGATTGATCCTGGACTCTCGACCAGAAGAACTGACAGTGACAGCACAAAAATGAGACACAAGGAATCGAAGAGGGGGGAATTGAATTCCCTGAAAAAGCACAGATCTTGCCCCGTCTGCAGCTTGGGATAAATCACCAGAGAGCTGGGAAAAAAATGGTCCTCTTGGCTCTTATTGACTGCTCTTTACAGGAGTGAGAAAAAAATGCATTATGCTATGTTCCCTCCCATGAGATGTGCTTTCAGCATCAACAAATATCCGGGCTTTTACTGAAGTTACTGAAATGCAGTGGACTTTCTATCTATCTGTCTGTCCAAAGTGGAACATACATTGATTATTCAATAATTTAGGAACTGTACTAAACATCCATCCATTTTTAACTCCTTTTTCCAATTCTGGGTCGCAAGGGAGTTGGGGCCTATCCCAGCAAGCAACAGGTGCAAGGCAGGGTACACCCTGGACGGGATGCCAATCCATCACAGGCAACATAGTCATACCAGAGCAAGTTTTCCCCAAAGCCAATTAGTGTGGGAGGAAACTGGAGTACCCAGAGGAACTCCACATGAACACAGGGCATACAAACTCCACACAAGAAGCCCCCCACATCTGGAATTGAACCCAGGGCCCCAGCACTGTGATGCAGCAATGCTACCCCCTGTGCCACTGTGCCACCCGCTGTATTAAATATTATATGTAAAATTCTCTGTCTATCTGTCTGATTATGGTTACATCTAACCCTAGTCAATGGGGTAAAATAATTAATTTTAGATTTCCAGTTTCTGCAAACTCCACCACAGAAAACCAAATAACTCAGACCAGTTAATCAGGTAACTTGCTACATCACCTGCTTGGATGATCAGAATTGATCAATCTTTCTAATCTTTTAAAAAGGGTGCTTTAGTCTGATTTATGACATTTATTGACATTTACATGGGCTCTCCAGGTCTAGGACTGGGGACTGGACGCTTGTCGGTTTATACTAAATTCTGCAAGTACAAATCTGTTGAGTCATTAACGCACCTATTTTCCATTTTTGTCATATTTTTATCTCTTGACACAAAACCTCAAAGCATTGAGTGCATCCTTATTGCAGGTCCAATGATCTTCCCATCTTTCTAAGGTTTCTAAAGTAATTCCTGTAGCAGAAATAGAATGGCACGAAATGGGTTATTATTGTATTAAACTATATTTTATGAAACAGGTTAGTATTTATTATTAAATAGGTTTACACCATTTAGTATCACTGACTTTGTTATATCGCAAGACTCCTTCCCTCTCTCTGCCTCCTGCTTCCACTTAACAATCCTGAACACGCATTCTGTCGTCGGAGGACAGGAATGGGATCAAGCAGGGTCAGTAACTCTTACAATAACTTAGCGCTAAGCTATTTAATGCCTTGTAGGTAATTATTAAAATCCTTTTTATAGATTCTCACGACATCATTTTTGCAGCTTTGAATGCTATTTCTGCACTGGTTTCAGGAGTATAAGGGATTAATTTACATGAAAAAGCCTGAAGGTTCATGTATTGGCTATTAGTGTGTTTAGTACATTTCTGGGTTTTAGTGATGTGAAGCAAAGCTGCAGCACTCACAGTGTCATCTATTAATTTTATTTTAAGCTGGGTACCACACATAGTTTTTTTTAACTTTGCTTTTTCAGTTTCCGTATTGTTCACACACACAAAAGGAATAAAATAGATAATTAACACTCGTGTACTTTAGAATGTAAGATTAGTTTCTGAGTCCTGGTTGTGACTCCATCACATAATGACTGTGATTCCCCATTGGTTACGAATAACACATATTTGAAGGCCTCTGAGAGGGAATGGCCAAGCAATGGAATGGGGTCCTCATCTTGCTGCACAACGGCGCCTCCTGTTGGACCGTGTGGTATCTGCAAGAATGAAGTCTGTCCTTGGAAAGGACGAAGGCTCTGCTACAGTATTTCTGTTTGATGTTCAGCACAAACAAAAACCACAGCATGTTAGAGGACACAGCAGTGAGCATTGTGCCTGAATGTTCCCAACTGTAAGTGATGACAAAAAGGAGACAACAAATCAGTTCTGTGTAAATTTGGAAAATATTTGATTAGAACAAAAGCATTTAGTTATGGCTGTTAAATGAAAAGGTGGCTATTAGCATGAAAAATGCTATACCCAGATCATTCCAATACACAGCCCTAGTTCCTAGATTCTGTTGTCCTTTGTCATTTTTGTCTCACAGCAGAATTCAGCCTGTGAGCTATCAGTGCTAAATCAGACAGCAGCTCTAAAATCAATTCCCCTAGTCAGGGTGCCTGTGAGATGTTTTTTATCCATGAAGTGTGTCTGGTGTGACTTAAATGAAATTGCACTGCCGTTGCCCAAGACATATTAACGTCCTAGTTATCCCAGTGTGACAATGTTTGTAGTACAAGGCAAGTGTATTGTGATAAAAAGTTCCCAGTGAAGGTCTGAAGGCTGTTGTATTTCCCAAAATGTTTAAAGTGGGGGGAAACTGAGGGCTTTTCAATATCAGGAGAAAAGTGCAAGAAGAAAAGTAAATTAGAATGATTGAATGAAACCTAGAAGCCTGAACATACTGTAAATACTGTATATGCACAGTGCCTTGCAAAAGCATTCAATCCTGATGCTTTCAAATACAACTTTAAATGTAAAATCTATACAACTTACTCCAAAAAGGTAACACTAAAAATGCTAGTAGTATATACAAATTTGGAATTTTAACAGAGATGTAAGATTGTCAATTGCATATGTATTTAATCTCTTTACTAAGCAACTCTTAATCAGTTCAGTTGCAAAACAATAAAAAGGTTTAAAAGGCTGTAGCAGTAATGTAACGGTCTCTGTATATATACCTGACTTCAGAGTAAATATCTGAAGTCTCTCTCTATCATGTCATCTGTTCCTCAAATAGATACTGAATTTCAAGCCACAGGACACGAATGACAAAAAGACCATGAAGAACAAGAAGCTTTTGAGGGTTCTCAAAGTGGTATAGAGATGAAGATCAGGAGGTCTCATATCCCCTGGAGGACAGTTAAGTCTATCATGAAGACGTGGAATGTGCAACACACCAGCCAGACATGTTCAAGATCAGACTTCCCTTCCATACTGAATAGCCAGGCATGTAGGAAACTTTGAAATGAAGTTCTGTCTCTAAGATGGCGCTCAATGTTCATGCACGAATAATATGTCAGTCCCTATACAAAGCAGGTTTTTATAGTTGAGTGGCAAGAAAGCCGTGTACTGAAAAAACGAATCTTAATGTCCTCTGAGATGGACTGCAGATAAGATCCTATGGTCAGATGAGACAAAAAAATCATTTTTGGTCTCAATGCAAAACAATACATTTGGCAAAAGCCCAACACAGCACATTACCCAGTCAGCACCACCCCAGCTGTCAAGAATGTTTGTGGCAGAATCAATGTACAAAGATGCTTGTCATCAGCAGGAACATTGAGCTTTGTTAGCATAGAGGGGGAATGGTAGAGGCGAATCCATGAGTAAAATCTGTTTGAGTCTCTCAAGAATCTAAAACTGGGTCAAATTTCAGCTGGTAAATGACTTGAAGCACAAGGCCAAAGCCACACTGAAATGGTCTGGCAAGCACAGGGTGTTTGTGCTTGAGTAGTCTATATGCTGTGTATATATACATATCTTCTTTGCAGGTTTTGAAACATGAATTCACCTCCACATATAACAGTGTTCAGTTTACTCGTTACATTGCTCATTTGCTTAATTTGAAAACTTAATTATATATTGTACATTGCTCAAAATAAATCCAAGTGTGATATTATTGGAAGGGGTAATTGGCAAGACAATAGATATAAAAATCATGAGTACCTCCACTTTGCCTTTATCTTTCAGTGTATTTGTGCTTCTATAGCACCTTAAGAGTGAAAAAGTTAATCTCAAATTCTGAACAGAACATGGCTCTACCTCATGCAAAACAGTCTCAGTGTGTGTCACTCCCTTTAATCAGTTTAACAAGCTGTGGAGGTTCCTGAAGAGCTTTTCCCTTTAAGTGGGATCAGGATTAGCTTATACATGGGAGATCTGGAGAATTCTCACACTGTGTGACAACTGCAGGGGGAAACAAAGTGCAATATATTCTAGGTTGGAGTTCTGTCTTACAGCATGAGGCTTCGATAATCATAGTGGTCAGGCCAGTGGTGGTAAGATTGACCTATAGAGACCTCAAAAGCTAAGCACTGTGACAAAGTGATAAAAGGGTGCAGACATTTAAAAGAAGGGGGTGGAGGGGAGGGGCATTTTTCAGTCAGTTTGTCCTTTCTTACTGTTTCAATGTAAGAATCCCAGAAAACAATATTGCAAAATGCAAAACAAGCAAGAACACGATACCTTTCTAATTTAATCAGAACTCCAAAGTACTATAACTAAAGTGGATTTGGTGTACACATCCATGTGTACATTAGATATTTTGTGACAAAATAAAAAAAAGCCTTGATTAACGTGATACTGTTATATGAACTGTACTTTAAATCGATCACCTCTCAAAAAATGTTAGATACTGTATATATTTCTTAATGCATTATGATTACTATACATCATGTATATTTCTATCCCTGTAGTCAGCAGCTTGTGAACCCCCTCCTCCCTTCACTTATTTTTTTAAATGCTTATCTATTGTGGATGAACATAATCCATTCCTCTGTTCTATCTAGGAAACCAGAACAAGAGAAAGGAAATCAACCTTCTTCACAGAATGCTTGACTTTCCCATACTAACCAAACTGCCCATGGGACTATCCAAAACTCAAATTATATTTTACCAAGCTACATTATGTTGTTCCATTTGACTTGGCATCCATTTTGGTATGGCAAATTGACATTTATTTCATGTTGCTGTGGAACTCTGCCACAGATCCTAAATCCAAGAACCCAACCTTGAATGGTAGTCTTGGACACACTGTATCCTGACAATGCCAGAGTTTAATGAAGATTCTCAATAGTTATCTTCGGGAAAAGTTCAGTGTGAATGAACCTTCCAAAACTCTTTTCTGAACTCACATTTGGGTGAAACCCTCTTCTGTGTTTTTCCTGGTAGGGTATTGACCACTGCATTGGTCTTGAACTTCGGGATAATGGACATCACTGTCAAAGCTTGGATGTCTTATAGATGTTTATACTTGAGTTCTTGAGTCTAAAGATCTTAAGATTTTCATTCCCTTTTCCTGGGGTGAGGTGACATTGCATGTTTTACACACACATAAATCCCATTTGCATTGGAAAAGCATATTTAAATGAAAACACTTCTTTTCTTTTTATTTCCCTTTTTCGCTAATGAGATGTGTGTGCTTTCTGTGCAGACACATATTAGCAAAGAAGTGATTCAGCAAAGATCCTTTGAGAATTGACCATTCTGATTCAATATCCTGCTTCAAAACCACTGATTTACCGCACCTGGCAAGCACTGTTTGAGGGCAAGAAAATGTAAATATGTTTTTACCGGATTTAAAAAGTAAAAAGAAACATGAAACACTCCCAAACAAAATAGCTCTGAGCCATTAATCTTTGCACAAACATCACTGCGCAGTCAGAGAGTAAGTAAGAAGGAATGGACATTGGATAGACTTTGAACCGCCTCTTTCATTACTGTAAAATGTCTTGTCTGTGAAGATGCATATTTTCCTCTCTCTAAACTTCCCTATCCAGACCACTGACAGCTGTTCCTGGGCTCAAAGATTGTGGCAGTGTCAGTCAGAAAACGATGTGGTGGAAATCGTAGATGGAATTTGGACAGAATCCTGTATTTCACATCTTTTAAACAATCGCCTCACGCTCAGATGATCAGAGGAGCAGCTCCCTGAAGGACAAAATGTGTCGGCCTGGTCCTGACAACACCGTTTCGTCTGAAAGCCCTGAAGAGCCCTGTTTCAATTCACGTTTCTGAGGGAGCTTTTTGTCTTTAGGGAGCTCTTGATCCTTTGAAAATATTTGCCTTCCTTGACTGCTAAGGCACCCTATTGGGCTGCGGCCAGTGTGGATTTTAATTCACCTACTCATCAGCTTCCACGTGACAAAATCTTAATTGTGGAGAGGTCTTCCAATGGGCTGTACAGTGTCCAAAGCCAATAAGTGAATGGGAGTCCCCTTGTATAAAGAGTACAGTTGTACCTTAGCTGAGAAGCCAAAACAAACTCTGCACTCATTTTACCTCTTCCAGCTTGGGTTTTTGAGGAATTCCTGGCAAAGTTTCCCATCATTTTTGCAGTTACTGTATGACTAGAGGTTACTCCAGGGAGACCATTAATCCAAAAAGAAATTGAATGTCTAAAAGTGGAAAAAAATGGCAGGCAGTAGCGACGGAGCAGAGCAAGAGAACAACGCTCTTATTTTTATATTTTTTGCAAAATAAAAATATGGGCTTGTACGATTCGTTTTCATGAAATTGCATTAATACAGCTATTTTAACTGAACAAGTAGTCCTTTCCTTGTTGTATGTGTGAATAGCCTGACTCAAATAACTTTTACAAAGTGTCAGATACTGTACACACCTATCCAAGCTCAGCTCATGGCCTGGAGACGGTCACAATGAGACAATGTTCTCTGAAATATTGGATGGAAACTACACTGACCTGTAGTCCTCCGAGAAATACTTTTAATTGGTGATTTGGGGTAATAATATAGGGGACTTTTTAAATGGTTTATTTAAGCAAATACGTCAATTGAGAACAAATTCTCAGTGACAATGATAGTCTGGAGAGTACCCACTGCACACCCAAGAATATTTACTGGAGCATTTTGAGTTAAATACCTTAAACAAGGGTTAGACCATAGCTTCCCACTCTAACACTAACTAGCTACCCACATTGCTGTCCCGGTGTCACTAGGATATTTTTTGGCAGCAAGACAAAAACAACCTCATTAATGCATGCATTACTTTTTCAGAGAAACTACCTTATATTTAAAATAGACTTGAAAGCCTGCAAATGTAATTTTTGGTTACACTTGGTTGACTCCAGGATGATTTTTGATTGTCTTTACGTTATATGAGATACATTCTGCCTGGAAAATAGAAGCATGCCACAGAACAAAAAAAAAATACAAAAATACATACCTACCAACACAGCAAGGAACGGTCAGAATAATAGGTGGATAAAAGTGCATTGTAATTAAAAGAATCTACTGCATTAGATACATTAGAATAAAAAAACTTTCCCATGCAAAATTGGGTGCCAATCGGGCAAGTGAGCATGTTCAGGCATATCATGTATCACACATTAGCACACACATAGAAATTAGTAACAGGTTGTGAAAGCAAGCAGAAACGAACTTTAAACAGTATGGAGAGTAGTGAGACTACTGAAAACCTGAAGGCATAGACAAATTATTCTGAACCAAATGGGACTTGATCTTTACATTTAGTGTTGACCTTCAAGCATCAGACACAGATGTACACGAAAAACATCAAACAAAGTCTGACTCCCGTAAATTAGCAGTGACACCAGAAACACAAAATCCATTTATCTGACATGCTATACACGTTAAATCCAAGCACTCTTCGATAACAAAATAGGTGGTCCAAAATAGCCTGTGAACCAATAGAAACAGTTTTTAAATTTTTTTTTTCCTTTGAGAATGCTTTCTCACATTTCCAAAGGTTGATGAGCAAAGGAAATATCCTGAGCATATCATGATGTCTGAGGTTTTCTCCTCAGTGATTTGGTTTCCCTCCCAAATTAAAACAAATGCAAACTTATCATAGGTGTGTACACTCTCCACCCAGAAAATTACAAACTCTCTCACTGTGGTCCCATGCACGTCAAAGATGAAATACAGAAACGGAGTAGCTGCTACAAACGTGTACTAGCTGACATGAAATGTTCTGAAGTCTCTTACCTTCTGTATCATCAGGGTGATATGTTTCTTATCAGCTAGATTAATTTCAGCATTCCATTGACCGTAGTGTCTGTGGAGCAGCCGGAAGCTGGCTTCACCAGCTCACTAGGGCCTTCAAGTAGGCCCGCAGGCTGATTGAGGTCTGCTGTCTAGACAGTCACTCAGGCTGTGAGAATCTTACTGTAGACAGAACACTGTCCTGAGCCAAGAAGAGCCTGTTGTGAACCAGGGTGCCTTGGAAAAGCCCGACTTTGTCTGAATTTCTCATTAGGGACAGCTCCGAAAACCCAAATTCCAAACGTCAAAACAAATGCCACAACAATGTCGCTCCCAACACAATTTCCTGCCTTCAAACTCTGACATCACACTGAGGGATACAGTCCCAGAGCACTTTCAGACACGCTATCATTGCACCAATTTTTAGGAAAAAAAATTGGTTCATATAAAAAAAAACATTCAAACTGGTCTCAGCTGATTTTAAATTACCTTCCTGAAATATTTACTGTATGTAGCACTTTGCAAGTTCATTGTGCTTTTTTTTTTCCTGATTATGAAAAAAGCAAGTGTAAGCTTGCTATGGTAGCGAACAAATATTCTTAGACCAGAAGTGAACCTACAAAAAATCATTGTGGTACATTACTTTCTGTCAGTATGGCACGACGCAACTAAACTTCAAAATCTGCTCTCATTTCTGTGAAAAATCAGAAGCTAAGCTTTCTGATATGCATAGGATCTTCAGAGCTTACTGTTCTATCAAGGGCTTCAATAACCAGGACCATAAAGGTAGAAATTATAGACTTCTTTTTTGTCTAGCAAATTCTGCATAAATTAATATTTTAATTTGGGTTGTTACCATGCTGTGTTCTCCTCATGTTCGCATGGGTTTCCTCCGGGTCCTCTGGTGTCCCTCTACTGTCCAAAGACATGTTGGTAGGTTACTTGGTTTCTGGAAAAATGAAAACTGGTGGGAGTGTGTGGGTGTCTGTGTTTGAGTCTGTGTGCCCTGTGATGAGCTGGCGTCTGGTCCAGGGTGTATCCTGCCTTGCCAGGATAGGCTCTGGCTCCCCCTGGCCCAGTATTGGATAAAGCGTTTAGAGAATGGATGGATGTTACGGTACTCACAGTGCATACTGTAATGGGCCTGTGATTCAAGAATATTCAAACCTCAGACACCAAAGTACCAGTCTTCTGGGTGAGTGGGTCTGACATTAGTTTAAACTACTTTATGTTTGTTGTACATGATATATCAGAGGTGTGCCTGCAAACTAAACGTAAATTTGGGGTCTAATTACATGAGTCCGATTCCAATATATTTAAGAATGGATAGATAGTTTAGAATGGATAGATACTGTTGATAGATTACAGTACACAATGACTCATTGGGCTAGAGCTTGCTCTGTTGTCCCCGGTGTTAAAGTGAACAGAGCCCACAAGATATGGGATATGGGATACAGGATATGTCCACAGGAGTGGACAGGATCAATCAGGATAAAGTGCCTTAGTTAAGGTAAAACAGTGTCTGCAGCAGAGATATGAACCTGCAACCCACTAGCTATGGGCCTAGAGACCTATTGGCTACACTACCCCTTCTAGTGCATTATGTTTTAAGAAGTGTTATTATCTCTATTGATAAAGTGGTATAATCCTTGACTCTCACTCAGATGTGCTTTTAGCTCCTACTTTACCCAAAGATGTAAGCCTTTATCCTTGTAATCCTCACATTCATTCATGTCACTTTGTGTGTAGCACAGTTGGGAACAAAATAGCTTCCACTTACACTGGCTTTCTGTCACTCCTGTAGACGGTCACTCTTCCCTCTTGAATAAGTGTGTTAACGGTAGGGAACCAAACGCTAAATTGAGGCTGATATATTGTTGTTCTTTCCTGTAAATACACCAGTGAAGGCTAAGTGTGAGATGGCTATCTACCCTAATTGATAATGCTGTGCTTTGCCTTGTCTCAAAAATGCAGTTAGAAGAAAGGGGAGATGAATGTTTGTGAGACAATTCCCCCATACACAGCTTTGGCCATTTGAATGTAGCTTAGGGTTAACATGACCCACTTTGGGTTACGTTATCTGCTTTAAAAATGCAATTTATAGTTTTGCGAATGTATACATCAACTTAAAAATGACATCTAGTCCCATACAGGGGATGACAGAGGCCTACAGAAATCATGCTTCTGTTAGCCACCATGTCACCAAAGAACATTTTTAATGCACTAAAAACAATAAATCGGTACTGAAACAACAACAACAAAAAAAACACTGTAAATATTTTAGGTAACTGTCAGATAAAGTCTAGCCTTGGCAGTTAGCAGCTGATCTGTATATGTATACTGTGCATACAAAATTGCCTGGTAACAAAACAGAATATAGCTTTTTAATTTTGAAATAAAATACCAATAAAACCAAATTAAAGATCATGGGCTTGTTAAGGAGCTTTGTACTCCTTTGTACGAAAAAAATATGTATACATCATTATCCTAATAGATATACCCCTTTGTCTGTTTATTAATTTCTGCAAATCAACTTATGTCAGTTTAATTATGATATTTTCTCCAGTGGTTAAATCTAGAGAAATCATTGGAGCTGAGTGTAAAAGACTGTGGTATTAAATTTGTCATCATTTAGGGAAAAAGTCAACCTTATTAGAAGACCAAATATGTTTGATAGCAGCTGTGCAAATAGAGTTTTAGCAAGTCTCTGGGTAAGCCAGGTCGCTGAGTAAATAAGGCCTATACCTTTTATTATTGTATGAGCTGAATAAATATCAAGACTTTCCTTGTACCTTCTCCCACTCCTAATATAGGACTTCTAGTTAAATTCAATGAATTTCACATTAATTTAGTTTTAAAAAGAAATGTCATTTAGCCAATAATATCAGCATAAAGGCAAAATTCATAATGGAAGTGTATATATTTAGTATGATATATGTTTGTATAAATGACCAGAAGAATAGTTTTTTTAGTCATCTTGGCATAGTTTTCAGGTAACTGCAGTGTCATATATTATATTGGATGCTTTAAGCTGCTCCTAAAACCTATGCTCTGAAAACCCCGACAAATTTCCTTTAACTATGTCAAGGCTTCACTGCACTAAACATTTTTGCCTTATTTAATTCACTATCAATCTTTTAATCATTTTATCTAATACAGGCTTGCAGGGGAGCTGGAGCTGATCACTGGCAAGCAACAAGTGCAAGGCACACACAGACACAAACACACACCCTCAGACCAGGGCCAATAAACCCACCAGAGGAAACTGGGGCACCCAGAAGAAAGCCACGCGAACACAGGTTGAACATACTGTAACAACTCCACACAGATGGCACCCTTGGTACCCTAGGAATTGAACCCAGGCTCCCAGTACTGCACCACCATGCTGGCCTTTAATTCAAAACTAGCAGGATGAATATAACAATTAAAGAGCCAGTTGCACAACGTACTTGATCAGTGTTGGATTAGAAGGGTTGTCCATTGAGTCGACAAGAGCTATATCCTGTCCAACCCTCAAGCAATGAAGTATTTTGGCAGATTACCAAGTAAGAATAAAAACCTCATGAATCAATTTATTTAAAAATAAGTGTGACAAAGAGAATAAAGTGAAAGAGTTCTGTGAAAACTCCGTTTGTAATAGTTAAAGGCCTAGCAATTGGATTTTGTGAAATGCAAATCCTTCTGAAGCAAAATGAAATATTTTTCACTGTAACACACTGCCTCTGCGGTTTTGCGGTGGGATGGAAAAAAGAAGCTTTCAGGAAGCATTCAGGAAGTAGAGGGGTCGCCATTGTCAAAGCGCCGAAATTCTGAGGCAGTCATTAATACATCCAAGTGTGTTATTAACAGGCTGGGAAAGAAAACGGCATTTCGCTTTTGTAATCTGACTATTTTTCCACAAATACACGGCTCTTAGTTATACAGCTAATGTCTGAGGATTCTTTGAATTTGAGGTGATAATTTCTGGCATGCTGTACGTTATTGAATGGGTTAACTACAGCGGGTCTTTTTTGATAACCATTACAAGAAAATGACAGTCTAAGTGTCTGAAGAGTGAGAAATATGCATGGCGGATTATTTTTTATTAAGGCTATAATCTGTGAGGGGTGCTTAGTGTCCAAATAATGAAAAATTCCATGACATATCCTTATCTTTGAAATGAAAAATCGCATTATCTTCAAAAGGGTTTAAGCCTACATGGTCCTCGCTTCTTTTGAAATTTCTACCAGAATATATATTTATTATATATTTTCTACCAAGTATTTAAAATTCAATCTCTATGTTTCCTGGGTTCTTAAATGCAAATCTTGAGGTCATTCAGAAGTTAAAGGAAATAAAGAAGTTCATTTTGGAAGCAGTTGGAAAGTGAAAAAGTACAAATCAGCTCATCGACACCCTGTGACACAGGAAACACAGGGCCATCATTATCCTGGCTTTTAAAAGCAAAACTGAATTGTCACATTTCCACAATACTGCAAATTAACACAGAATAACTTCAGATGTTTGTGCAAAATATACAGCGAGACATTCAGGGTTAATGCATCATTTTCTTACATCATCCAAGGTGCTTGGAAAGAATGACTCACACAGGAATGTAGAGCTTGTAGGTATTGTCAGTTACTGGACTTTGAGCCAGAAGCTAGCTGATTACTTAATTGAACTTTAATTTTCTTTAATTGACCTGGCTGCTGCAGTTCATTTAACTAAATAAGAATTAGTTGGAATCAACGTGTGACAGGGTGGATTTTCCGAAAATTAGTTTTGCATTCTTGTTTCTTTCTTTATATTATTGCATCTTTTAAATGTTTGGTGTTCTCAGCAATGTCTGTATTAGTTATGATGGGGTGTTAATTGTATGAATGCACCAGTTGCCATATTGCCATAATATCAAGTAAGATCAGCCAAAAATCCATCTATCCTTCCATTTTGTTCTTCTGCTTCTTTCAATTCAGGGTTGCAGGGGATCCAGAGCCTATCCTGGCAGGAAACAAGTGCAAGGCAGGGAACGTCCTGCATGGGACACCAGTCCATTGCAGGGCAGACTGAGACAGAAACATTCACACTCACACCAGGTCAGTTAACCTACCAATATATCTGTGGTCTGTGGGTGGAAACCAGAGCACCCAGAGGAAACCCATTGAAACACAGTGAAAACATACAAACTCAATGCAGATAGCATCTCAGAAATTGACCTCAGGGATCCAGCACTATGAGGCAGCAGTGCTAACTACTGTGCCATTGTGCCACCACTAGGACAAAAACTGAATCAGCCTCTTGGGCAATGTGTGTGCGTTGATACAGGATTTCTTTGTTCAATATCCTGTTTAACTAAAGACGCATTGCATCTTTTCTGTACATAACAAAACACAATGTATGTAATTGCAACTATTGAAATTAGCACCACAGGTGTACGGACTGTAAAGGAATAATTTGCAGTTGCATGAAAAGACTCTTTAATGAAGAGAGAGGGTTTGAGCTTAAGGGTGTAAGAAATGCCCCAGGGTGCTGAGAAAGGACCACCTGTGGAGAAGCAGGTGCACCATGAAAGAGAAAGCAGACGAAAGCTTCGTTGGAGACACAAAAGATGAGCTGTGAAATCAATTGAATGGAAATGAGCTCTGTAGCAGTGATGCTCTTAGGTCTGGGACATAGGTTTGTATAAGGCGCTGGAATTCTTGAAATCAGTCCCTTTGAAAAGATGATACATCAGTCCTATAAATCCAGCACTGTCAAGGTATGTAGTCTTCACGCTGTCACTGTGTTCACTTGGTTTAACTTGAGAATCAGTACTTAATTTTAGGATTTAATGATTTTGTCCTCAGTCCTCAGTTATTAATCAGCTTGGCTCAGCACTAAATACTCTTACCCCTGTGGAAGGCGAAGCGTCTACTGGTTTTTGTTCCAACTGGAGTACTTAATAGTTCTTAATGATTCTAATTATTTCCTTAATTAGGCTTATTTTTAGATGTTTATAAGCTTAAACGATGCTAGAGAGTCAAGTATCTACAGTATCTACAGAAGTTTTTTGAGCCAGGAGGGAATTATTAAATCCATCCGGTTAATTAGGTAATTAACCTAATTAAGTAGCTGAGAGTTTGGTAGGAAAGGATGGCAAAGGACACTGTGGCCCTACAGGAACAGAAAGTCCAGCTGTTGCAAATGTAGGAGCAAGTATAGTGACAGCAATACAGTGAAACACATGCTTCACAACTGCATTCACAATTTTACCAGTCCCACAGTGCTTTGCAGGAGAGTTCAAATTTATTGATTAATCAAGTCACAGGAGTCAGGCTGTATGAGAAGCTGAGGATACAGTGGCTGACTGAGGCATCCCAAGAGGCACTTGGCTGATTGTACACAGCATGTTGGAGTGACATGGTCCAGTGTCAAACCAGCAATGTCTTTAGCACTTCTGCAGATTTAGTCCAAACGAAATAAGGTTAGTTAGTAATGTCTTCCACTCCCGTCATCTCATCCCTTGGAATGAGATGAAATGACATGAAGTAAGAGAGTCTGGGTTCTCCTGTGGTTTAAATATCTTGCAGATATGTATGACCAATTGCAAAAATGATGTAAATCCTGAACTATCTAAGTTGCCTGCGACTTTATATTGCTTTCCAAAGTTTTGTGAGTCCAAAGAACTTGAAGATCAATCTGTTGTCAATATCTCTATTCTAGCATTGCTTAGCAGTGTTGTAGAATCTGTGGCCAATCTAATACTGAGCACACACGTAGATGACTAATACAGACATTCAAACTTGTCTAAGTTTTGAAATTTCTATGACATAACAGATTGACAAACGTAACTGCAGGCCAAACAACAAAAAACTTTCTTCTGTTCAGTTCTATAAGGACTTTTGTATGACACACTTTCAGTAGTGATGTATCACAGCACTTACTTAAAGAAAAGATAAATGAATAATGTTAGCTGACTGTTTTTCAAAAATCAATAGCTAGGTATGATTTTTTTGTTGAATTGTGGTGTGGGAATGTACAGTACCTCAGAATCCAGCATTGATTATTTGATTGTATTATGGTCAAAAAACGTAATATCATGACATGTTTTGTGAATGTGTCATGGATGAAGTATCATTAATCATGAACAATGAATGTACATGCATAGACACATACATTTGTATAAATATATACATGTATATAATCATATATATTGTACATACAATCATTCAAGTGCCAAACAACAATGCAAAGTTTAGTGAAAGTACTTATTTCTAACTTTATTATTTCTTCTGTCGAATACCCATGACTTTTTCTTGTGAAACGACTAAGTCCGTATTCATCCATATGGAATTAGGGTCACATCTGTAGGGGAAAGAGCCTTGTGAGACACAAAGCATAACCCTCGAATTCTACTTTCAAGTAATTATTGACAATTTTGTAACTGTCTTTCTGATTCTTGTCTTAATAGCCCAGATGATCTCAAAGCAGATGACAAGGAATTATTTACTGAGGTGCTGAATAAATGACTTTGTTGTCTGCAGATCTCGGAAGAGATAGTGGATGATTACTAAGGTCTTGTTTCAAAACAAATTGGTCGCAGATGATAAGACTACAGATGAGTGTGGCTTCAGTTCGCAGTATTCTCAAACAAAGGCCTAACTTTCCCTGCCTGGAATCAGATTGGGGGAATTGGGCTACTTGATGAAAGTCACTCTTCCACTTGTGGGAGCAATCTGCAGAGGAATTTGAAAGTCACATGTTAAACTAATGGAGAGAGTTTAATGCTTTGTAGAGTTTAACCTGAATGAATAAAATAAATAGATCAGTCCTTAAGTGCCCTGTATCATCAGTTCAAATTGGTCAACAGAGTGTGACTGCAAATCAACCCCGATAGTGAAATCTGGAGAACGTTTACTGCTGCTACCTGGAAAGTAGCCCCATGCGAGTAATGGTTTTAATAACTTTCCTTTTCTACATGTGAACTGAAAGTAGCAAGAAAAAAAAGAGGACTGAAAGCAGGCAGAGTAGCATATACTGGATTATAGAATCAAGCTCTTATAAAAGTAACGTTTTTTTCTTCAATATTTAAAATGCATGAAATGTATATGGAGGTACGATAAGCTCAGGAAGCAGAGGCGCTTTACTAATTTAAGTTAGTAACGGGAGATTTTGTGCTTGTTGCTCTTGTTAGGAAATGAAGTGGGAGGATCAGGCGACTGTGAGGCTTGATGAAGCAGCCGCTTGATCTTCCAGAAGGGCTTAGAGCTGTGGAAAATAAAAGCAGAAAATACCACAGACTCTTTTATAATGCAGGAAACGCTATTTTTACATTCACAAATGCAAACCATGAAAAGCAGATTGTGCTGCCTGCTGTTCTTCTACAAACATTCGTTACTTTCACAGTCAGTTTTCCTATAGATCATTCCTATAGATGTGCTCCTTACAGGTGTGATTGAGGATGTCTATAGTCATCCTGGATCACAGACAGGATGACATTTAAGGATATTTGTTTGTTGTATTTCTGTGTCCATTTTGATTGTGGAATAGTCTGTGAAATTGCAGATCTTAAGGAGAATGCATAACGATTTACTGTAAGTGAACAACAGAAATGTAATGTGTTTTTTTTTAAACAAAAGGAGAATGTGTAGATTTGGCTCCAACTCAAGTGTTGGTTTTTATGTATTATTTATTTAATAAACAGAATCAAGTGAAGAAGTTTATTATAAACTTAATTTAGGCACAGCAAGCAGTCCTTTTGGAGATGTCATAAAACCGCTTCATAAGACTCAAGTGTTCCCCTAAATTACTCAGTAATTAGGTGGGAGTTTGCTGAACTGTTTTACTTCAACCAGCAAAAACTGTTGTTTGTTTAAAACAATTAATGTGCAGTCCAAAAGCACTATAACCTGGTGAGGAAGTGCCTTAAATACTAACATTGTGTTCCCAGGGTATAAGAATAGCACAGCTTTGATACATGGGAACACATTCAGACAGCCTAACCAAATGTGTAGTCTGCACACTTCAATCCTTTACAAGGTATCAATAAAAACAATTAAAACTTCCTTTCTTCTCTTTTCTACCCAGAGGAAAAAATTACTTAATTATGGGAGGGATTCCCTATAGCTCTCACTCTAAAATTACTAGTACAAAAATATGTTTTTTACATCTTTGAAGTAGAAAAGATTTGTTTAAAAAGGTTTAGATTTAATTGTATAAAGATCCAGTAGTTTGTTATTACAATACAGTCATGCTGATTTGTGGCAGTTAATGCTCCTGCATTACAACTTAAGAACTTAAAAAAGCTGACAAACAGAAGTATGTCATTAGACCCATTTAGTCCATTTGGTTGTAAGTGGCTTTTTGACACAAGGATCTTATCCAGCCTTCTCTTGAAAAAAGCCAGCATATCAGCTTCAAAAACATGGCTGTGTAGCTTGTTTCATACTCCCACAATGCTTTATGTAAAGAAATGCTTCCTGTTATGGATTGTAAATGTACTTCCACAAGAGTTTCTACCTATGTCCTCTGATTTGTTTCACTGTTTATTCTGAAGAACTCCAATTCCTGGGTTCAATTCTGCACTGGGATTCCTTATGTGAGGAAAATCTCCATGTCCATGTAGATTTTCTTGAGGAGCTCCAGTTTCTTCTTACCTCCCAAAGACATAGCTGGCTGGGTTAAGGACCATCTCATCTCCTTTTTCCTCTGTGGATTTATGTATCTATGTACCCTGTCATCAACTGGCATCCAATCCACATTGTAGACTGTAATGTATTGACTTCATGAGAGAGCCTCCTTTTAATGGGAAAACCCTATGGAACAAGGAACACCTGGTCTAATTAAGGAATGAGCACTCAGAGGAAGGGAAATTTCACATGAGGAAAAGGAGCTGACAGTATAGGCTCTGTGTGGAATTAGTCACTCCTTTAGGTTAATTAAGAAGCTTATAAGAACAGCTAGCAGGACTTGGATTTCAGTCTGTTTAGAATATCCTAAACGTTCCTTTAGGAGTGCCCCCTTAACATTAGTAGGTCCACAGGTAGACTCAAAATGAGAGATTAGAGTGAAAACAAAACGGCAGGCATGGCTGTGTCAAGGATGCAAGTTTTGATTAAAGTACAGGGTCCCTGGAGTAGCAGAGAAGAGTCAAGTTGTAGTGTTTATAAATGTAAAGATGGAGAACTGGGCATTTAGCAATAAGATTGGGTTAATGCTTTAGTTTCACTTGAAGTAAAGGGATTATTTTAGTGAATATGGATTTTTAGTAACTATGAACGGGTCGATATGGAGTTAATTGAGTTGAATTATTCAGTGCCTACTGGTTTAAATTATGGTGAAGTGTATAAGAAACCAGATGTACAGTAACTGAGTGAACGCTGGAGCACTAGTGTTGTGTTAGTTCAACAAACTTAAAAAAGCAGCCAAAAAAGAAGATAGTCTATCCTAATAGGGAACCATCTTACATCTAGGATCCCAGAGGAGGTCCAAAAGTCAAGGACAGGACACAAAAAGCGCCAGAGTGTAATCTTATTTTACAGTGTTGGACTTCTGGTGCCCATTGTGCCACTGTTGTCATACATACCAGCTCTGTGCCAGATGGGGCACCAACTCACTTCAACTTCTTTCTTATGTCCAGCTACGGTTTAATTTGAATGTACTTTTTTTTCAAATGAGATTTAAAAGTAATGGAATTGTGCAAACATTACTTCCACTTTGCTAAAGTAAATACATTTTTCTTCTCCCTTGAGAATCAGTGGGGTCGTTGCTTATTTTGGGATAAACCTGCAAATCCTCCAAATTAACATTGGATGCTGAGTGGTAATTTCGATCAGAGCGGATTAACTCAGGCTGTTTATGGCCCTGTGTCTCATGTAAAGCAAGGGAATTGTTTATTTTCTACAGTAGCCTGTAAAATTCTATCAGTTTAGATTTTTCAGCAACAACATGCACATTTTCATTTTTCATTCTGGATGTGAAAGTCCATGGGGAAACACAAACACAAACAGTTCCAAAATCAACGTCTTCTGGCGGTCTTATTCAAACAAAAGGAAATAACCTATTGAGGCTTAAAAAAACAAAAACCATCAAAGACATTTAACTGAAATCAACCCCATTTCATTTCCCCACCAAAACCTCAGACCTTATGGATGTTAAATACTTATGTCATGCATTAATTTTATATGTGCTGCACTAAAATCGTTGTTCTATGCCAGCTTCCTGAATTAATAATTTAATGTCCATTTTTTTGTTTTTCTATAAGTTCTCTACTGTAGGGCCAATGCAGGCCGATGAAGAAAGTTATACCATATGTGTATGTATGAATATATAAAGCATATTACTATGGAGACAAAAATGTAGTGGTTACCAATAACAGTAGTGTCCTATAATTTGGAAAAACATTTGGGGAAATCTTAGGGAAAGGCAAAGAAAGAATGTCTTTAATCGTCTTTAATTTACTATTGTCTTGTCAAGTAGCGCCAAATTTTTCATTTGTTTGTACGCTGAGTGGTTCCATATTCCTTGGCAAAACCAGACCTTTCCAAAGCCAAGAATGCATTGTTGTAAAAGAGCAAATTGGCCCTTTTTGTAGGAAACTCTGAAGTAATACAAATGTTATGAATGAATATACAGTTTTTACAATATGGTGTAAGAAAATGCTGATGATGGCAGAGGACTGCCAAGGATAATTGTGATCTGTGTATATTGAATTGAATAATGCTAAAATTACATAATCTCCAATCTAATGTTACAACCTTGTGTCAAGATATTAATTAAATGTAGTTCTGTTTTTCAATGGAGTAACTGAGAAGACCAGAAAAACGTTTTGCTATTCTTTTTGGTTAGAAGTTTTTTTTTAATCTAAATATTCCACTGGGCAAAACAAAATGTAATTTTTGGACATCAAAGTCAAAACTGTTGTTTAAGTTTTTAGCAATTGGTATTGCATCTTTTCATGCGATTAATATGAATAACAAGTAAAATATAACTGTTTCCCAATGCTGGTCCTGAAACTGTGCCTGTTGGATTACATTTCGGTTAAACTCTACATCTCCAGTGCTAATTGATAACTTCATTGATTTCTTTCTCTAGAGTTTTATTTAACTTGTTTCTATGATAAGTCCTGAGTGTCAAAAATACCCAAATACAAGGGCACTGTTTCCAATAATGACAGCACACGAACTTGCTGACCTTAATTTCTGATTGCAACCTGCAATTTCTTTCTTTCTTCACACTTTAACTTTCCCATGACTTTGATAAGGTTGGTCTTAGTCTTGTCTATAGACCCTGGTTCCAAAACTGGTGGGAAAACTGGCTATAAAAGTGGTTCCAAAAATGATAGCAGCAGCAGAATCAATTCTGAAAGTTGGAGAAACGTTGTGTCTGCTGATACTGAACAGCACAACAGTGACCCAAAACATGCAGTCAATGCAACCAGTGCAATGCAATTAATGCTGCTATGACCAGCGCTGTCCCTCCAGGGAATGGGAAGACACTGCAGGTTACAGACTCAAGAGTGTAGGCGCAGCAGTCCAGGGGGAGTGGCTGGCTCACCGCACCTCAGGCGCAAAAGTGGGGCTGGCACAGGGCAAACTCCCCAAGGGCAAACTCTCCACTTAAATCCGTAGACCAGGAACGTGGAGCAGGGGGTTAAAGGAGTGTCACTCTCTTCTGCCCCAGAGTGAATTCCTGTGGCCAAACCCCCAGGAAAAGGTGGCCACACAGAGAAGCACGCTGGAGTCTTCGGAGCTGCGAAGACTGTAGTGCAGGGAAGGCTAGTGAGGGAAGGGATGAGCCACTGTGCTAAGTCCAGGGGCTTCACGGAGCGGAAGGGTCCGACCTTCCAAGGTCATGCAGGAAACTCTGAATCGGGGTGGTCTGGTCGGGGGGCTCCAGGAGACGGGCCGATTCACTCCCTTAAGAAGGGTCTCCCCCAAAGACGAGGTTAGGTGTGTGCTGTTGGCGGGGTCTCCTGGCAAGCAGTCTTCTGGGGAAGTGCCTGGATGTGGCTGGGACCAGTTTCCCAGGCATCATCTGGACCAGAACAGTGGAGACAACTGTTAAGTCGCAGTCCCCGCTTAGGACTCGACCTCCAGTCCCCTCTAAGCTTTGAATTAAGGCCTTTTTAAAGGTGACCTGATCAGGCATTGTTTCACCTGGACCCCGTTGGGTAAAAGTGCACCTAACGAGCTTTTGAGTGATTGGCATGTATGGCAAGATGTATTGCTGTTCAGAGGGCTTAAAACAAATTGTCAACTTTTTTGTAAAGTACATAAGCTATAACTATAGCATTCTCATTCCAGAAAATGTTGCGTTTCTTTTTTCCTTCAGTATATACAGTATATATCAGTATATCAATATGTATACTGATATATTCCAATATGTATATATCAGTATACATATTGAAGAAAACACTGAAGTCAGAACACCCCAACAATAGGTAAGAATTCAAAGTGGCTGCAGTAAAGTATTTTTCTTGATTCCACAAAGTCTGGTGAGTTTGAAGGGTCACAACACCTTGCAGTTATTCTCATGATGACAAATACAAATTGCGTCTGTAAGCAAAAATAATAGTTTTGAATTTGCTGTCCCAACAATTTTTGTGGGCATTGGTACATCTATAATATTTATATCATACTATATATTTTTTATTTCATTATTGATAGGTCTCAGATTAGTGTAAATTAATATTTTAAAACTTTTTAAAAAGTATGCTCAGACATTTTCTACGCATATAAGGATAGAAAATGATATCAAAGTAATAATTTCTTTCCTATCCAGAGGCTAAACATAATTTTCAGGGAAATTCTTATTAAAGTCAGCTACTAGATGTGTGTTAATGCACCCCCAGGGATTAAATTTAAAACAGACAATTAAAACATATAACAGTCTGAATGGTTTCATTTTAAAATCTCTGACCAAACCTATTTTAGCCTCAGGACTGCATGAATTTGGAATACAAAGGACTGTAAAAAACCTGGCAAGGTCACTTTTTGTTTTGTTCAGCCTTTTCTGAAATTGTTCAAGCAGATATAGAGTAGTACATACTAGAGGAGCTTATTGCCATATATACACATACATTGGAATTCTTAATTGCACTGATCTCTTGGGACATACACAGTACAACAGACAACACCTCACAATATAGACAGTATATTACTAACATAATAAATAATAACAACAGGAACAATAAATATGTTGTGGAAGCTCTCTCGTTGCAAATCATTCAATATTAATATAAAGTAATATATAATATAAATGTACTGTATCTTTACAACATTATGTATATAATAGGTAGTAATGTGTATATAGCATTAATATACAGTACGTACAAGAACATAAAAAGATTATAAATGGTCTCCTCTCATTTGTAATCTTAGTTATGATAGTTTCAGTTATATTTAGATAGTTTTAGTTTTAGTTATGATAATTATACGGATAATTGATTTACAGAATACAGTGTACGACATAAAGATAATCAACTTAACGTTTCTTCTGCTCTTTATCCCCTTTTTGTTTGTTTTGTAGAGGACCACCAAGTTAGGACGTCCCCTGGAACAGCTATGAACGTTTGACAACCTTGTCTGCCCATCAGTTTCCAATCCCAGTTACCCCAGAGTTACCCCAGGTCCCTCTTAACATAATGCTTAACCTCCCAAATATTTTACTTTCCACACATTCCTCTAGGTCCTATTAGGTGGCCACAGGAAAAATAATTGAGGATGGTCTCTTCAGCCCATACCTCAACAATGACATTATCTCCCCAATGACCCCCCCAAAGCGGCAGATGTAATCCAGAAATTGAAATATGAGTCTTCCTCAGACTGGGACAGGAAATTAAGCCACAGTACAATGGCCCACAGAGCACTGTTTGGCAACTTTCCTGAAATGCCTCACCCCATGACCGATCTGTGTAGACCCTAACAATACAGGGACAAATATTTGACCAGTACTCTGGGAGATTTTTTTAAAATCTACTTGGCATTAGAGAAGCATCAAACATGCATTTATGTTAGTTATTCATTTTCATATATATATAGGTTCACATCTTACATGTAAAGAGGGAAATATGACATGCAGTTACAGTTTTATAGTCGGCATGCCATATTTTCATTCTTTCAGTGGACAGAAAAATGAGCTGGTTCCTTTACGATTAAATTGTGTGGGTTTTTTTCCAGGTGCTCCGGTTATCTCCCAGACTCCAAAGACATGCTGGTTGGTTAATTGGCTTCTGGAAAAAACTAGCCATGGTGTGGATGAGTGTGTGTTTGTGTCCGTGTGTGCTCTGTGATGAATTGCCATCCTGTTCAGGGCATATCTCACCTAGTGCCCGTGGTTTGCCAGGTTAGGCTGTGGCTCAGCTCCCGACCCTACACAGGATCGGAAAATGGCTGGATGGAAGAACGGATACATCTCGAAGAGATATCCCTGCCAAATGTTGTACAAGTTAGTCCTAGCAAATTAGTAAATAACACTGCTGTCAGTGGAGGGTGCCTCTGTAACTGAAAAGACTCAAAAGCAGTTGATTATTTCACGTGTTGTCTGCCATCGGTTCTTGAGATTTTTAATGTAGCAAATTATAAGCAGCAGTGAAAATATGATAGAAAACGTGAATGATGCAGTTCGAACACTGAAATGTCAGTAACACATAAACCCACACAGCAGAGACGTTTCCAGGAGATTCATGATAGTTACCAGCAGGTTCCAAAACCCATCCACATTAGAAACCACAAACCTTTTTATAGATGAGGCTGGACGAGTCAAACACTACACAATTCCAATGGGGTCATTATACCGATAATAATATCATGAAGGTTTTTTTAATTAAAAAAAAAATTTAATCTGAGTTAGTGGTGACAGTGTTGTAACACTGTTATTGATCTTTCATTTTATTTTTCTGGTTAGTAATTTTGTGAGAATTCAGTGCAATTAATTTTGGAGTTCTTTAGTCCTGAGGTCTGTTTGTTTTTTCACACCTAGTAGAATTTCCTATCCATTACCAGTGTTTGTTCCTTTAATAAACCACTCTAGGGGTACTGCCAGTGTTGTTTCAGTAAATATTACTGCAGGCTTTTTATTTTTTAGCAATTGACCCAATAAATGGACTCAAAAAGAAAAGATACCCAATTAAATAGTAGACCATTCATTTCCTTCCCACCCCTGTGTAAAACAACAAATAATGATCCCTGGTATTTGTCCCTTGTATTGTGCAGTAATGAAGTTAATGTAGCACAACTGAACAAACACAGACCACCACCAATGTCATGCTTTAATGTTAAGAAGAAGCAAAACCATCCAGTCCTTAATGTAATTGAGGAAATGAGTGACTGAGATTGGGCAAGCAAGCTGTTACCTGTGTAAATATTACACAGAGCCGCCAATGTTTAATCAGTATATCTTTTGGCACCAGAATGAAAATTACTATTGACATATTTAATGCAATTAGGATGCAAGGGTTATTGCTTGAACGAGTCATTCTACAAAGATGTTTTCCTCTATATCATAGTGTAAAGCGTGGCAAAAACATCGTTAAAGACTAGAAAAAGAAGAACCAATAAAACATAAATTAATAATTCAATTTGCCCTACATTGTTAAACTATGCACTAGCCTGTTGATTAAACTTGCTTCATAATCTACATTAAATGATCTTGGAGCTGTACTAAGTGTAAAAGACCACAGATCTTTGTGCATGTTAATCCCACAAATTCTGTGTGAAAACTGTATGTAGAAGTAAAGGCCTTTGGTTTGTCTTACATTGGACATAACATTAGAAATATGGAATATTTCTGTGGAGCATATGCTATGTTGCCAGAGAACAGGTCAATAACCTCTCTTGTAGTGGCTATATCAAACTGTGGCAAAACTATGCAACTGTTTGAAAGTGTTTAGATGCCTGAGACATTTTCAGCATGTACAAGGTCTCATGGATCTACTGCAGGCCTACCATCATGACACCTCATGAAGCAGAGGTGATTAAATTGATACTGTTAGTGAAATGGTCTCTTATGACTTTTCATTGCCAATTGTCCTTCGGAAATGCTGTTTTGTCCAGTTTTGGAGCTGATAATTTGTATTAAAGAACAGAAGAATGATCCGTAAGATATTTGATTTACATTCATGCCATTTTATTACTAAATACCTCTGTAGAATAAAAGAGAATTCAGAGTAAATATGCTTTATGGGTTTAACACTGCAGAATGTGGGGAAATCAAATAGCAGTTGTATAGGGATAATTGTGCTTTCTGTTCATTGAAATGCTGGTTCAAATGGATTTCAGAACTGTGAAGAAGCTGCCAAGGCTCAGAAATGTATTTTGTTTTCTAGAATAGCAAACAATGTGAATTGTGGTGGCAAAACATATGCTCTCCACAATGGCTGCCACCATCTGGCTCACAAGTTAAGGAGAACACAACGCTGGCTTGTATTTTCATCAATGGTTTAACAAATAAAAACACTTACAGAAAAGATACCTTCTGTGGAATGACTTGGATACTTGAGTCCTGTCATGATACATTAGTAAGACCACGCATGGTGGATTCTATTAAAATGGTTGTGTAGGCTTTTTCTCTGTCACATGTAATACAACACAGGGCTATTCATGTTGTTACTTTGTGAATCGTCTCCTTACTATTGTTGCTGAAGTCCTTTTTTTTAGAAGAAACCTTTGGCTCTTCCAGTCAGCACTGAGGCCTGACTGATTGCTGACGACCCTATTTCTCAATAGGCTGCAGCATGGAGTGGGGTAGGGTACTGAATTTGTAACTGGAAAGTTGTGAGCTGAAATCCCTGGTGGACTTCTGCTGTTATACCCTTGAGCAACCTATTTCCCCCAGAATACTTTTGTAAAATATATAATTTCCAGCTGTATAAATGGGTACAAATGTAAGTCACTTTGGATAAAAGCATCAGCCAAATGAGCCAATAATAGATTAATAATTTCTCCTGGCCACAGTAGTTATAGAAAACATATGCAGCATATCTACTGCACATAAGTTCCCACTGCCGTAACCATAATATATACATGCTTTTCTTCTAAGAGTGTAGGGAGAAAAGAGGTCTGGGGGTCTCATAACAAACCACAAGCCTGTCTTTGACTTAAGTAGAGATGAAAGGCAAACATTTTTTCTTACAGCTTTTGAATGTGTCTTGAAAAGCAAAGACAATTCATAAATAAGCATATGACCAGGTATTGGACTGCATCACGTCTCTGTGTGGCATAGTTTGCAGTGTATTTGCAGTTCAAAACCTCACAGTTACACAACTGTGTGCAGCACAATGGCTAACCTCTGACACACACACCCTTGTCGTTAGGCTTTGCCTTCATCTGAAGTTTACCCCTTTGAACCCTCAAAAGGAGATCTCTGAGGCTAAGGGTTCCAGTTATCATGGGGTCAAAGAGGCAGGACAACTGCGGCTTACAAAGCAACCAAATTAGGATCACGAAATGTCTGAGAAACCGAGTGTTTGTGTTGTGAAACAGCGACAATGCAAAGATGTGATGCTGTGAAATAAATGATACCTTGCCACTGTATAGTTGTATTGCTGAAAGGGCTGTCTTGATTTGAAATATTGTTGCATATTGTAAAGATCATGACTGTACAAATGTCCAGCATGACTTAGGTAAAGTTAAAAACAACTGTTTATCAAGACAAGTATTCTAGATTTTGTTTTTACTGTACCATCAAGGTGACTAACACATAAGAGAGAAGCACCTGTCTCATCAGCTTTTATGCTTAAAATCTTACATTATCATCAGTTTTTATATTGAAATCATCATCCTCATTTGTCCACTTGTTTAGTCTGTTTAGCAAAAGAATTCGAACAAGACAATATTGTGCTCATACCTTCACTGAATGGGGGTGGCACAGTGTAGTGGGTAAGTCTCTGGACACATAACTGCTGGGCACTGGGTTCATGTTGCTGCTGTAGACACAGCTGCTGTATCCAATAGCTCCAGTCCATCCAGCACTATGAAAGGGGACAAGTACTGAATTGGGGGTAGGTTCTGCAAAGGACTGGATGGGGGCTGAGTATCTCTGGTGATCTCTGTACACTTAACACCATGGGAACCACAATAAACTGTGGTCCAGTGAGCTGTTGTGACTCGAATGTGAAAATGACCTGCCTTCACTGAACAGTTTCACCTGCATTCTAGAGCCCCGCTGTGTTTCATCACCATTTCAACAATCCTTATACTACGTGACTGTGTCTGTAACAATATACAGTGACTAAAAAATTTGATTTCTTGCATTAAAATGCTAAGGTGAACCTACTTCTGTTATGCTCTATTGGCAGTACAGCCAGCAGTCCTGCTGTTAAGTCTGACTGCTTGTTAGCAATCCATCACACACACTGTACACTCACCACATAATGGCAGAGAGACTGAGCAACAAAGGGCACAGCTCATGGAGTGAGATATCTGTCAAATGTGCTTAACCAGGAATAAACCTCAACAACAGTGGGTACTCAACAAATGACCAGAAAGGCTGTGAACTACAAATGCTCATTAGTGAAACCTATTGTTCCTTCAAACAGAAAGCATAACTACCTTCGGCACTTGAAACAAAGTAACTGTGTCCAGCAGAAGAGTGTTTTCCTGAGCTGTCATTATCAATATTGTTTCTTTACACGTTGAGGCAGTTTTGCCATAAGGCTCTGTGGGAGGTTTCAGATGATCAAAATCCTTTCTTCATTGTATCTTCTCAACCTTTAATAAATGTATTAAACTTTCTTTTGTTAAGCAAGAACTCCTGCTTATGGTGTTTGTAATGACTTTATCGCCACAGCCAAACATTTCATTGTAGTCCCATCTGTTTTTCTACAGTTTCTAATGAGTTTCTTTCATCCTTAGACCTTTGAACATTGACGGCTTTTTTTCAGGGGGGGCATGGTAAAAAAAAACTTTATTTTGTAATATTGGATTTATTGTATTTCCTTATATTTTGAAATGTAATGTACAGTAAATGTTACATGTAAATGTAATTCATTATTTAAAATGTATTTGCATTCACTAATGTACAGTACAAACAAGCCCATTGTTATTTCTACCTTATTTATTTGTAATTATTTATTTGTATCTGTTTCTTAAACAACAAAAACCACAGACGAGAAAGTAACACAAACAGATCCTTCAGCAGTTAGTAACAGATTTTCCTTGCCCTGCTTAACACCAGCCAATAGTGTACGACAGCAATGAAAGTCTCTCGCTGATGATTCATGCTCTCTGTTCATGATATACGTAGGAGGAATACATCTATTGGAAATAAAATCGAAACAGAATCATGTGTGGTGATTTGATTCATACAAGGGGGTAGGTAATAGGATTTAAAAGGGACATTCTTTTTACCTTATAAAAATAGTAATATGTTCAACATGATAGAGTGTCACAAGCTGTGCAAATTACTTCTAAACCAAATGCTCTCACACATAAAGACAGGCAAGAGTGTGAATCAGGACCTGAGGGAGAAATATTATCACTGAAAAGATCGATTTGACTTTATATGTATCATACATGCAGCATCTAATAAATTACCAGTAGATACCAAGCTTCTTTCATGTTCATCTCTGTGCTAAGGTGTAGAAATTAAAAATGATTTAAAAACATTAAAATAGGCATGCTTTGGAGTGCATTTGTCTCAGTTACTGAAGTAATATTTAAAGTAAGTACGCAGTAAGAATGACAGGGATCTTAGCACCATCTGTAGTGAGTTTTGTCTCAACTTTACACCAGTTTCAGCCTAGCTTTGTTAATTGCAATTGGGTTCCTTTTAATTAAACTGCCTAATCCTATTAGAACTTGAAATGGGATTAATTTTACATCTCACTTCACTGCTGTGTGTGATGAGTCAGGGAATGAGAGACTGCAGCTCAGATCCTTCCTGCTGCAGCTCTTAGGCTACTAGAGATAAAAGTGAGAAACCACAGGAATTATTTCATATATCTGAAATGCACTGCCTTCCAAGAGCGCTGTCTGAGAATGTGTGGGCTGTTCTGTCTTCTGCACAGTGCTGGGCCTGCAAGCAATTCTGCAGAGAGCATTCATCGGGCAGTCCTCGAGTTTAAGAGTGGTTCATCATGGGCTTTCTACCACACTAGAACCAGAGGCCAGAGGTGATTTGTGTGGTATTCAGAGGGAGAAGGTCAAGTGTAATGGATCTGTCTGCTTAAAAGAGTCAACAGGAGTAACTCTTCCGCTGTTTTACAAGACCCATCTATTTTCTTTTTTCCATTACAATTAAAGTCAGTGCTGATAGCCCACTGGAAACAAAAGCTCAGTTTTGTGGTATTGACTGATCAGTTGATTAAAGTCTAGGTGACACAAAGCTACAGCACAATCTACTTCTTGCTTTTAAGATGAAGCCAAAAGCCAGGTGTGACCTGATGTTCCTATTCTGAGTCCTGGTTTATTATATAGTGATGGTCATTTATAACTCCTGCCTAGACTAGCACAGTAATCTAGTCTTTCCAGTGTTGGTCAATTTCTTCTCTCCTTTACGGTTTGGAAAGTCAAAGAGGGACACCTTTCCAAACTTTGCGTTTCCATTTAGAACTGTGATGTTTATTTCTTCCTTTTCCTGTTTGCCTGTTAAATGTTCAGATTCACATCTCCATTGGGATGTGTTATCTTTGATTCCAGCAAAGGCAGTTTCAAGCTGTAATGTTCTACAACATATTTGTTGTATAATCTGAATCAAACTATGTTCAGTTTCTTTAAAAATTGTTCTATCGACTATGCAATTTGCTGTTAATGAGTAAAAGAAAAATGATGCAGTAGATGAAGATTAACTGGCTTATGATGTTTTTCAAAACCATATCTATAAAGCACACAATACTAATGTTACAACTGGTATAGTTTTAGAGCTAACATATTTTTATTGATATTAGCAAGTGAGATTTTTACAACTCTCAGCAGCATTCTATATATTTTTAATGGCACAGATGTGCTCATAAACCTGTTTTCTTGAAGAAATAATGTACCTCTGAGAATAAACGACTATAACCATGCAGAAAACAAATGCTTTAATATGTTTGTATTTTATCAAGCTATACATAAACTCTGGCATTTCTCTCATTTTGTAATGAATAAATGCATTGGATTTTGCAATGTGATGCAATAACTCATCTGTTTCAGTAGACAGGTACTCATTGAGCTGGTACAGTATAATCTCTATTACTCATTAAACTCCAATCCAGTTTACATGATCTACATGTAGTTCCCTATATAGTTTCACCTGTATAACGTACATTTGAACTGAAAATTGAAGATGCATAGCTGAAAGTGATCGAAAAAGAACATATGATTTTAAGTTGAAAGAAAGATTGTAAGTGAATGCTTGACAAATTATTGTCTTTGCCAAAATTATCTCTATAGCTAAGTCCCAGACAAAGAGGTTCTTTCATGGTGTGTTACAGAGACTTTATCAGTGAACTTTATCAATGTCTTATTAGGGACAAATATCTTGTCCCTGATTGTACAGTAACATCCTTTTATTAAAATAAAATCATACTAATTGTAAGCTGTCCGTTATTTACTACAAAGGCCTATTTGCTGTAGATCACACTACAAATACTGTCATTTGTGTATATCATACAAAGAATTTATGGATCTTTATGGTTAAATATACTTACTTTTCTGTCTTCTGTAGTCTGTATAAGCATCTGAGAATGGACAGTCTCATGTGTAACAAATCATCCTCTCTGTAGAGTTAGCTCCAAAAGCAGTTACTCTCAATTATGATCCTAGGGCTCGGTTTGCTTTAAAGATAAGTTACATAACCCTGCTGCTTTGATAGCATGTTCTTTCCTGTTTCAAGTGTGTATACCCATTAGGGGCTAGCTGTTACTTGCATCAGGCTCTCGTACATCGTCTGGACCTTTTCAAAAACGTATTCAGCATTATGGTTAGGCCACTTTTAAAGAGGTAACCTTAGAAACAGGTTCCTGAAGACAGAGAACACCAACTAGAAAAGAAGGCATACTCTGTAAAATTCCCAAACAAATATTTATAATTAGAAAAATAGAAATGAAGCTATGATGATCCAACATCTTGCATACAGCATCAGAAATAAATGTAATCAACCTGTATCTCAAATAAGGTTAAGTAGAAATGCATTAGTGACTACAGCTCACAAACCTATAGCTGTCAATGATTAGTCATCTGGGTTTATTAAACAATTGATCTTCCTCACAGGTAGTAGTCAAATACTTCAGCAAAATTATTCATTAGAACACAGGGGGTAAAGCCTTATGTGTCCAGTTGTATCTTATATGCTGGTGATTATGGTTCAATTAAAAAATGTTGATAAGTACATCTCTCTCATTTAAAGAAACGATGTTTATATGTTAATAGTTTGGATTGTCTTTAAACAGGTGGACAAGAAAGGAATTAATAGCACCTTTAGTGTTTCAATAACTATCAGCCTTAGACAAACAGCATTATTTTGGAAGGGTAATTTATTACTGTGGTTATTGAGTATCACTGCTTTACACTAACAGTCCTCATTGTCTCCAGTACTGACAGTGAAGGAGTGCTGGTGTGCGTCTATCCTGAAACAGCCTGCTGTGAAGTTCCTCCATTAATGCTGCAATTAGGTGAAGCACTCGGTGTCTCAGTGCTTATACATGCTCATTAATCTTCAGTCTGATGATTATTAAATGCTGGATCATTGTATTCAACGGCAGAATTGTCATATAAAAATGATGTCCCTGTTTTATCTGCTTTAATTGTGTAAATATACTGTTAGAAATAATTATTTTGTGCATTAAAGAACACGGGGTAGTATGTCTGTCTGTATGTGGAAGTTATTTGACAGTAGTTATCGGATCCATCTTTTATTGTTGATAAAAAAGAATCCAAAAGGATATATTTTTTTTTTATAATGAGTGGTCCACAGATATGTTTCTTGGTTAAAATAATCACACTTTAGCCAATTTGCCTCCCTTGGCTACTAGGTGATTAATCTTAGAATCTCATCTAGTCGTTACTGGAAGGAGGCCAGGGTCTCAACTTCAACAAAACAGCTGGGTAGCTTGTTCCATACTCCCAAAACTTTCGGCATAAAGAAATGAGCCCTGTTCTAAGTTTTAAAACACTTCCACATTAGTTTCCACTTGTGTTTTCTGGCCTGTGTTTCAGTGTCATTCATTGTGGAAGAAGTCCATTAGGTTGACTTTGTCAGCATCTTTGAGGAGTTTGGAATACTGGAATCAAATCCATACAGTCATTCCATACATAGGGACAAAAAGCCCCTTGTATTCAAATAAGCAAACAAACATCCAAACACATAAATATTCTGTTTATCTTTTAACTGCTATACTACGAAACTCCATACCTTGGGCTGTACTGTAATACTTTCTCTTCACACTTACTCTCACTTTCTGTCTCTGGTTCTGTATTATTAAGCACCAGATGTCAATATTCTTTTCAGATCTAAGCATTTAATATCCACTCAGGCTGTGAGGGAGTTGCAGGGAAAATGAAACTCGCAGTCCTATACAGAAGCCAGCTCCACACATTACAAATTGCTAGAGCTATTTTTTTAATCATCACAGCAGTATATCACTGTGATATTTTTAAAGTAGTGCAGGAAAGAACTATTTCCCATAATTGAGAGTGCAAATAAGAACCAGCACTGACACTGTGATGAGCAATGGGTTAAACAAAATGGCTGACTGTAAAGTGAAAGTTACTTTATCACTGAGCTCCGCTCTCTGGCATGGCTTGAAAAATTAACTATTGTCTTGATGTCCAGACTTCACATGACAACAGCCATATTTCATTCAGCAGTGATTCTGAACTATTTTTTTTTTAATACTGCACGGGAGAAGACAGAGGTACACATCGAGGAAAGTAATGTTAATAATATATTACACATGAAATAAGACCTCATTCAGAATGTTCAGCTCAGTTGTGGTCACCACGCTATAAAAAGAACATGACCGCCTTTGAAAGCAGAACAGACAGAATAATTACTAGCACCTATGGAAGTGTCCTACACAGACAAGTCGAAGGAAATACTGTACAGTATATCTCTTTAATCCTGAACATGGGAAATCATCCATAAAGTACAGTATGTCCATCTATTTTCTAACCATTTCATCCAATGCAGGATCACGGGGGGAGAGGGGGGGGTCTGCAATGGGCTCAAGACAGGGTTCACCCTGAACAGGTCACCAATCCACCTCAGGGCACACACAGATACAGACACACACTTATTCACACCTAGCACAATTGTTCCACAAGTCATTTAGCCTACCAATATGCCTGTGGGCTGTGGGAGCAAACCCAAGCAAAACCTGAGAGAATATACTGTAGCGCTCTCGGGTTCACGTGGGTATGCCCCCACTGTCGGGGACTCGAATCCGGGCCTCCGGCTTCACTCATCAGGGACCCAGCCAGGTGAGCTAAAGGGAAATCTCCTGTCAGCCCGGCTGTTGCGGTCCCTGCTATTCACAGGGAAGGGCAGTGACGTCACCGCGCTGGTAAGCCAGCTCGAACAACCTGCAATGTCCGCCGTATGTGTTACACTACAAAGCGAATTTAACCCCGGGGCCCCAGTGCTGCGAGGCAACGATGCTAACTAGTGCACCACCAGGACGCCCCAAGGGAAATCAGGAGTACTCTTTCTCAAAGATCAACATCCTGAAATATGTTGACAGTCAGCTCAGAAGACCCACCTGAAATGTAATGAGATGCCAGAGTAGGTGAATTTAGAACATACTGTAGGCACTTCTTTACATGAATAGATGTAGGGATCTCAGACAAATTACAAAATCAAGTCATTGGAGCTTACTCTCTGAGATTCTTCAAGAAATAGTTGAACTGTCCTCTAGGACTTATGAGCTGCAATCTATGAGGTTAAATGGCCTCAAAAGTATATCCTATTGTATTTCCTTGTAAATGAGAGGTAGAATACCTACTGAAAAATCTAACAATAATTCATAACTCCTTACACTTAAATAGTGCTTTTCTGTGCACTCCACTCAAAGCACTTTACAGGTAATGGGGACTCCCCTCTACCACCATCAGTGTGCAGCCCCACCTGGATGATGCGACGGCAGCCAATTTACACCAGTACGTTCACTTCACATCAGCTATCATCAGCGAAGAGAATAGGGTAATGAAGTCAATTTATAGATGGGTATTATTAAGAGGATATGAACGGTAAAGGCCAGGGGGAGAAGGACACCTGGGTAACACCTTACTTATTTCAAGAAACACCCTTGGATTTCTAATAACCACTGAGAATCAAGACCTCGGTTTTATGTCTCATTTGAAGGACAGAGACATTTTTACAATATAATGTCCCCGTCATTATACTGGGGCATTAGGACCCGCACAGACTGCAGGGAAAGCGCCCCCCTACTGGTCCCACTAACAACTTTTGCAGGAGGTCTTCCATCCAGGTACTGGCCAGGCTCACACCTGCTTAGCTTCAGTGGGTTGCCAGCTGTGAATTGCAGGGTGATACAGCTGTTGACGATAAACTATATAATCCAATCCACATCACTGTCTGTTCTGGAACCTCTTGGGAGGACAATATTTCTTTTACAGCAGCATAATGTCCTAGATTGCAAAGATTATGTTGAGGGTGAGTATTTAATTGGGCTGATCTAGACACACTTCTTCACGCTGAAGGGAAAGCAGGAAGATATAGAGGAGTACGAAGACAATAAAACTTTGTGAAGCACCACAATTCCTTCATCCCGTGAATGAAGAGTCTGACAACAACACGGCATTTTTTCACTAATATCACCTACTTGAAACCCATAGTGACATTCAAGGGAAAAAAAGCTCTAGACTCCCCTGCCAGATTCGCATTCCTGAGACCAGGAGCGTCATAAGAACTTCTGTGATTTGCAGATGTAATCATAATTCTTCACCCTAAAGTACATGACTGCTTTTCTCGTTCTAAAATTAGCTATAAATATTCCTGCTGTTTCTGTATCGCTCTATAATTCATGAATGAAGATCAGCCTATAAATCAAACATATGAAGGAACTTATCTTTTCAATTTAATCAGTGACAAAAAAAGAGTGGGCAAAACTCAATCATTCTCATCGGCATCACACACTAAAATGTGCCGAAAAGGCTTGTGTGGCCCCTCGATTAATCTCAGTAGTGAGGTGCAGGATATTATTGCATTAACAAATGTTATTATCACTCCTATAGCTTTGCCTTCTTCTGCATTTTAGTTTCTCCAGAAGTAGGATGTAACTCAGTCTGTCAAAACATAACGGGAATGCCAATAGGCAGGGAGAAAAAAAATGCAGAGATATTGATCTGACCAAGGAGGAATGTTGGCAGTTTTAATGCTGATGGAGCACGAGTCTGAGAATTCTACAGTCTGCTTCCTGAGCTAGCTCCAGGACTGCCCTTAATTGCTCTTTTTGGGAAGAACCTTTGACAGATAAATCCAGAAACAGAGGGAAAGTGCTTATAGTTAAGGCACAGTTAGGCCCAGAGCTAAGGCACCAAAGAAATCTTCTGCAATAAAGGCTGGCTAAGAACATCGTCAGTCTTCCAGGTTTCCAGTGCTGAAACAAATATAACTGAAATAAAACTGCTGTGTATTTTTCCATTTGTGCACTGGTCAGCCTGCCTGAACTGGCCCACTGTGATGCCTGCTGAGCCACCTGTCTAACTCAATTATCCTCTATTTAATAATGCTGATATTGAAACCACTGGAAACTGAAGCAGCTGCCTTATACTGTTGTCAAACATCGTTAATGGAAGGACGGTTTCAGAACATCAGTGAAAAAAAACGGCAACCAGGAAAATGTAAATAAACGGCATTATTAATTGCGAGGCGCATGAAAGCTGTGTTCATGAAGAGATGCCTGCTCTTTGATGTGCAGCGCATGCTTGAAGTGGAGTGTTGTAAAGCGCACTTGAGGCCTTTGGCAGTCAGCTCACATGGCTGCAGTTTGAGAGCCAGAGAACACAAGCTCTTGAAGAAGCACAGCACCTGTGCTACAGATATTACACTGTTTACTTCCTTCAATATGCACCAATTTCGAGATCATTTCAACATTAGTTAGGCTTTCCGCCCTGCTCCTTCCTCCTAAAGCACTGCGCTGGTGGATTGTGCTACAGTGTGGTAGATTCTGGTGCACACTTATAAAGGTCTTTGGCAGATTTTCTCTTACAGGAATGGAAAAAGCAACCCACTATAAAATGACTGTTAAATAATGTTATAAGAAGTGGATTTCTACACTCTTAAAAGAGAGATGATCGGATTTTGGAATTTCCTGAAATTAAAGAAAAGTAAGAACAATAATGCTGACTTAGCCAAACAAAGGGGCACAATTTTTCTCTTTATTTCACACAGAAGAACTGGATGGGTAATACAAAACGTCACTGTGCAAAGCAAAAAATATTGATTTACAACATTAGAACGCTTTAAAAGTTCAGCTGAATAAGTTCAGTCAGAACCATATTTGCATAAGGAAACAATATATTTTCTGATGACTCTGTATCCTCTGTTATTGTTATGAAAGACACATTTTCCAAATGTTAATGCAGAAATCAAAATCCATGTTAGAAGTCTCATTACAGACCCTGTCTCTGAATCTCCAAGATGTAAAAATCCCTGTGGCTTTTCAACTGTTACCAGCCTGCTTTTAGTGTAATCAAGCACTACCCCAGATTGAAAGTGAACATGGTCTCCAATTTCCTCCTTATCTTCCTTATCTCAGTGTTTCCAGGGGAGCTGTTCTTCATCAAATGAGATGTTAAAATGGCAGAAATACCATCCTGCCAGAATCGGGAACTAGAATTCCAGCTGCCAGTTGCAATAAACACTGCACTGAAGTTTGCTGTCAAAGGCCCAGTCTATATTTTGCACGTCAGTATCTGGTAATTTAAGGAGAGAGCACCCTTTCCCTCTGAAGAAACACAGTAAAGGATGCCACCCTACTGCAGAGTTTACATGAAGTACTTGACTCCTTATTTCACTGTCTCTAATGTTAAAATGCAGTTTCATAGAACTGTTTTCCATGCCCATTTAAGTAGAAGCACAATATTCAATAGACAGGAAGTTGCTGCACGACTGCAGGGATGTTAACATCTCACAATTCTCATTCACTTGCTCCTGTTGCAACAGTCAGCTGTGTTTAACCTTGGCTTCAGGCTGTAGTGTACTGTAGGTGTCTTAGAAACTGAGCTTTCAGCTGAGTGCAGTTATTTTCTCATTGAACTCTATGCACCATTGCTACCATTTTCCCTCTTACCTCTACAAAAAATTGTAGAATACGATATAGAATTTGAAGTACCAGGCATGAGACTTTATTTCATTCCTTTTGTTCCCCACGGAGACTAGAATTGTGATTTCCATGTTTAAATTCTCATATATTAATCACCAATAATTGTTTCATAAATTACTGTTACACAAAACCACAATGCACACCTACAAGCTAAGTGTCACGCCCTCTGCAGCCAGAGGGCGCTCCTTCTCTGACCTGTCCCTGGTTTCTGGTCTGCTGTCCTTCCGGTCCCTCTCTTTCCCTTGGGCTATATATTTCCGGGTCTTGCACTCTGTCCTCGCTCAGCATTGACGTTCGGATGTCCTGAGACCCGCCTAGCACCAGGGCGCCCCACGTCCGCTCCCTGAGGGCATAGGTTTCTATACGGCATTCCTGAACTCTTTGCACTATGAGCCCGGGCCTTTTTCCCGTCTCGCCGCTACGCATATGGGTCTTTTTCCGCTCTCCTGCTCCCCACGGTTAGTCCCTTTGGACGTCTGTGACAGAATGCTGAGCCACTTACTGACCCCGCGAGCGGCGCTTTTTGTCTTGCCGCAGTTTTTTCTTTTTCTCTGGGCTGTTTTTTTTTTTCTCAGTTCCTCTATTCTAATCGCTGGATATCACTCCGATCTTCCGTGCCTGTGAGCGGGTCCTGCACCTGGCTTTCCTCGGGTAGATCACTCCGATATCAGTGATTGAATGTTGAGCTGGCTTTCCTATTCTTATTACTGGATATCACTCCGAGCTTCTGTGTCTGGAGCGGGTTTTCGTGCCTGGCTCTTCCTGGTCTTGCTCTCTCCGATATCAGTGATAGAATGGTAAGCTTTCTGCCGTTCCTCCATTCTTTTCGCTGGATATCACTCCGGGCATCTGTGTCTGTGAGCGGACTTCGGTCTGGCTTTCCTCAGGTTGTCCACTCCGATATCAGCGTTAGAATGTGAACGTGCCATTGCCCAGTCTGCGGTATTTTTCCCCGGGGTTTTTGCTGTTTTTTCTTGTTTTTTGTCTTTTGTTTTGATTTTTTTTTCTTCCTGGTTTCCCCTCATTTTTGGTCCCCCCTGCTCTGTGTCTCGGAACTTTGGTTCCTCCTGTTTTTGGTTCCTATCTGTTTTGTGTGGTTTAGTCTCCCTGGTCTTTCCCAGGTTTTTGTCTGTTGTGTTTGTGCTTGTGTACTTTTTTGTTTTTAGTCTCCGGAGCTCTACTCTACCCCCCCTTCCTCCACCCAATAAAGGTTTATACCCCGGAGGAGGGGGTAGCTCTCAGCCGTGGACTCCCAGAGGTTTCCTTTCAGTTAAATGAGGTTTTTCCTCCCCCCAGTGCTGGGCAGCTCATGTATTTGTATGGGCGTCGGGAGCCGCCCATGAAGGGGGGGGTACTGTCACGCCCTCTGCAGCCAGAGGGCGCTCCTTCTCTGACCTGTCCCTGGTTTCCGGTCTGCTGTCCTTCCGGTCCCTCTCTTTCCCTTGGGCTATATATTTCCGGGTCTTGCACTCTGTCCTCGCTCAGCATTGACGTTCGGATGTCCTGAGACCCGCCTAGCACCAGGGCGCCCCACGTCCGCTCCCTGAGGGCATAGGTTTCTATACGGCATTCCTGAACTCTTTGCACTATGAGCCCGGGCCTTTTTCCCGTCTCGCCGCTACGCATATGGGTCTTTTTCCGCTCTCCTGCTCCCCACGGTTAGTCCCTTTGGACGTCCGTGACACTAAGTGACTTTAGTGTCATCCTCTACATCCAGTTGCAGTTACATGGCTACAGAAACAGACTATTGTCACATCAAATTAACTGACTAATCAATGAATTGATTGATTAATAATATTGAATCATTATTTCTAGTTGTGATAATTGCTTTCACACATAGTTGTAAAGCAGGCACTTGATTACTCCTCGCTTCAGTACTGACTGGGAAATGGAAACAAAATTAATGTTAAACATTAATATATTTCACGCAAGGGAAGAGCTTGAACAGAAGAAAACAATCTCCAGGAAGTAAATACTGATCTCTGGCTGAGGGCAAAGATGTTGCACATCATTCGTCCTTGTTTCTGTTTCCTTTCTGCACGAGTAGATCTCTTTCCTAATAATAGACACCCTCACAATCTCTCCTGTCGAACCGTAATTCCACAAGCTCTGTGGGAGGAAGCACCGATCAGTCATGTGAGGTTGGGAGGGTTTGCAGGAGGATTCATCCCTAAAGCTCTGTTTGGAAGTAGGAAAGGAAGACATGACATCTCTTACCCAAGTTTCGTTTTTTTCTTGGTAAACACTATCTCCTCAGAATTCTTCTAAAAACACGTGAAGGATTTATACACTTGAGTCCAAAGCCATTTGGAGGAGCAGACAAAAACCTTTTATCTACAGGAGTGGGTGACCCTCCATGTTAAACAGAGTGGAGCTGAAAAATGAGCTCACCTTGTCAGATGGAGAACGTGTGGCCGATTTTACAGCCTGTTAGACTGGACAGTTTGAAATGACTAAATGGGCACCATGACCCTCACCCGGCTCTTCCCAGCTCATAGCCAAGTATAAATCAAGCAGGGGATATAAGCAGCTGAGTGATGGATGCAGGGATCATGGCACAGGATCGTGAGAGTCCTAAACCACCGGGAGTGGGAGTTCAGCTTGCTCAGGCCACAGGTAGCAAGAAGACACTGACCTAGCGCCTCTTTGACAGTAAATCTATGGGAAAGATAACGTTTGTTGTTGTTGTTTTTTTTTGTTCTTGGTCTTCTTTAATAGTAGAGAAAAAAATGACAGCAAGTATGCAAAAAAAGCCAGTGGAGAAAATCAAAGGCTTTTTAAAACCAAATTCCTGCAGTCCACACCAGCTTCCAAACAAAATTGAAGAAAAAAAAAACAAGAAGAGAGAGTGAATAGACACTAAACATTTTAATGCTTTTAATTAGTTAATACACACTTGCATACTACTCCTGATCCCTAATTCCTGTGAAGAGATCAGTACCACCCTGGAAGGACTGTACAAATCTGATGACATCCTGCAAACTACTACTAAGGTTGACTTTACCATTTGAGAAATACAATAGTGTGCAGACTTTCCCAACCTGCAACCACAAAGCTGTGCTTTTCAGAAAACTAGGACTTATCCAGGTGGACTGTATTTCAGAAAGCTGTACTTTCATTTTAATCATGCTTTTTTGTTTTGTTAGCCATTTCTTTTTTGTGTAAAAATGTGTGTGCATCTTTCAACCTGTATTTCATACAAGTATTATCTTTATTGGTCTTTTTCCTTTCTACTTCCTCATGTTGTATTGGATTAGATTAATTTCTAATCATCCCAGACAAGCACTGGATCATTCTAAAGAAGATCACAAAGCAGTACTTCAGAAGAATCTTCCCTCCCTGTCGCAACGCAGTCTGTGCTGCTGTCTTATCCAGGATATTTTTCCCATTTATATTTCCAGACAGAGCCTAGCTCAGAACTGCAGAGAGGCTGGGGTTAAGAAAGATTGATTTCTTAACCAAACAGAGCCATTTCTGGAATTCATTTCTGTTCAGAACTGTAAATCAGTGCCTCAAGTATAAATACTATACATTCAACCAGGTCATTGTATTAAGAACTGGACAGGTGCTACAAATTCAACTACAATAACCAACCTAAAGTTAGAGGATAATATTTCTGAATTGTCTGAAGTACAGAAATTTAGAAAAGAACTCTAAAAAATCTTAAAGACAGTTTCCTATCTTCTAAATGGAACAGATTCTCCTTTATATTATTTCAAACAAATTGCAAATATAAAAAACACTCCAAAAAGTATTTATCGACTATAAAAACATATAGTAGTACAAATAAATTAAATTGAACTTAAAATGAAATGTATTGTCTGGTAACCGCTGCTGTAGAATGCATACATTGTACTTGCAGGTTAATTATTAACCCTACTATTAATAAAAGAAATATCTTTATTACTACTATTATAGTACATTGTTTTTGTTTTTGGGTCTTTGCTTTGCAAATTTGCTCAGATCATTGTGCTCCTGATGGCTTTTCTTCTAGGCTTATTTTTCCAGCTGACATTATATCAAGCAAAACTGATCCATCATCTGAGCTAAAGGCTTCCTATTTACTATTATTTAACACAAACGTACATTGTTTTTTTTTCTCTCAAAATGTCACAAATAAATGATTAATATAGAATTGTTACAGAAATTCATATTACCTCCAGACTGAGTGCCTTGGGTTCCTCTCTGCTCTTTATCCAGTTGTAGATTCGGAACTACACAGAAAATTAAAGACCATTACCTAAATAATACTAATAGTATTATACAAGAAATATAAAAATAATACTTTTCCTCATGATCCAACTGAGCATGCATTTTACATGCAAAGTAAACAACTGAAGTCAGAACAAACACAAGAATAGGCTAGAACTCAATACGGCTGCAAGAGTTTAGTCACTTCAATGGGTTGCAGAGTTTTATGCAGTTATTGCCTCAAAGGCATACAGTATGCTGCCACATACTGATTTTTTTTACACTCTGAAATTGACCTAAAGTCAATGTATCCCAATATTTATGATCGCTTGCAATCACTGAGTTGAACTCCAGATTAGGTTGTTATTCTAATCATGCAAAATATATGCATGGAATTATCCCCAAAACAATTAAACATATATTGTACTTATTGTTCATATTCATTTCATGAGAAAAAATGTAAACATTCATATCCCAGGGGGATCTTTGATGCTTTCTTAATAACCCAAAACCTCATTCTGTACTTAACTCAATCCCAGCCCTAGTCCTAACCACAAACCTTAACCTAAAACACACTATAACATGCACTTTGACAAATGTTATAGCTGCATTGTCTCTCTGAACAATAATCATAAATTACGAGTGTTGCTATAATATCTTTTGCAGACACTAAACTCGTATTCTGAATGTAGCAGGATGGCAACATAAAGCCTAATTCAAAGAAAAGTCATTAGCACTATTATCAAAATCACTATTGTTTTAAAAAAATATATAACTTAAAATTTAAACAATTGTCACTTCAAACTATCGCTTTGTACAGCTTAATATTAAAACGTAACGCAGGCACTGGTTTAATACTTATTCATTTCCATTTTCACTACTTTGAATTAAAGGTTTGCTTCTTAAATGGGAAACACTGTGATTCTTTTTCTCGAACATTTTAAAGCGCTGGAGTAGATGACATGGAATTCACATTTCACATGTAACTTTTTCGATAATGTCAGTTATATTCTTGTTGATTCCGTATAAGTGCAAACATTTGTAAACGAAAAAACACAAATATAAAATCGGGACTAAGAAATGTGCAAGACAAAACATCATTCTTCACGGCCTGGTTTTATGCATTACACGGTACTACTTAAAATAAATGTTTTGTTTCATCTAATAATGTGTTCTTGCTTCAAAAATAACCCCACTTGATTTATTCCTAATTAAAGGGCAATGCGGTTTCACAATTTACATTTTTAGAAAAAAAACACTTGAAATTGAAAAAGTGACCTTTTTTTCTCCTGGGCTTATTAAAGTAGTTAAATAAAAATGGATGCGTTGCAACGAAGGGAAAAAATGACTGAAGATGAAGTGTCTAATTACAAATTGGCTTTCTTCATTGTTTCGGTTGTGTATACATTTAGAATCAGTTAATAAGGTTACACTTCTCGTTCTCATCAAGCCCTCCTTGATGTATTAATTTCCAAAATGGCTCATTTTGAGCAGATTGCGTGTCAAGGGATTTTTTTTTTTGTCCATTTCCATGCTCCGTAACCGGAACTTTTTTTTCTGCCGTGAAATTAACACGTCAATGATACTGCTCGGTAGAAGGAACATTTGACGTTAGGATTTAAAATAAAGGCGTGGAAAGAAGCTGTCTTTCTTGACATATCAATTAAGTGCGCAACCTGTTACAGTTGTCTGGGCCAAGCTTGCAGGAGCTCTCCGGCCGATTTCCTGAGTCTCACCGGTCACTCATTGTCACTGGAGGCACTGCTTGGAGAGGCAGAGGTCTGATAATGGCAGCGTTGGGCTGAGCCCCGCTTCACCGGTATCTCAGCCTTTTAGACACCGGAGGGGGAATTATAAATAGGCATTTCCTTCCCGTGGAAAGTGCCGGCTGTCAGTCAGCCTGGCGAGTGTTCCTGGCAGCAGCTGCTCTGCGAGATAAATTGAACGGATCATTAAAGAGGTTTCTTCCAATTTCCCTATTTGACATCGCACCAGGGAAGGGATCTAGTCAAGATGAAAGTTTAGCTGACCCTGACAAGATAGCTTTTTCTTCAGACTATTAACCTGATCACTGGCCTGTGACAGATTGTTGCGAAATATGGCAGAAAAGTGAAAGAAAGTGAAGGAAACATTCCAAGGCAGCCGCTGTGCCATCCCAGCATCACAGCACCCGAATACCATGTAAATATTCCTCCCCCCCACCCCATCCATTTACCGTAAAACCAATTACATTGTTTTACAAACTGTCAATTCTGACATCCGTGGTCCAGAACAGCCTTGTTAATTGCAACTGACATGAAGTAAGGTGTCTTATCACTGCATTTTATCAGGTCTGACAGTTGGGGTCAGAGTTTACTCTCCAGGTCACATGGGTTCATTCTTGTTTGGCAATAAAACAGCAAGACCAGTTGACCCTCCTACACTAATTCTCCAGCTGCATTTAGTGTCTCCCTTGGGCCAGTGGACAGTGCAGTTTTCTCCTGATTAAACTGCAATTCACACCTGCTACTCCTTCACCTCTGTCTCCTCCCCAAATCCTACACCATTTTCTATATACAGTACGGGCGGCCCAGTTCCTGTAAAAGGGGCTGATAAATGTTTTGCTTCATCCATCCATTTTCTAATCACTTTATCCAAATCAGGGTTGTGGGGCAGCCTGTGCCAGCAAGCAATGGGCGCAAAGTAGAATAAAGTCTGGACGGGACACCAGTCCACTGCAGGGCACACACAAACACGTACACATTCACACCAGGGCCAATTTTCCCAGAAGGCAATTAACCAACCGATGTGTCTTTGGACTGTGGGAGGAAACCAGAGCACCTGGTGAAAAACCATATGAACACCTGAGGGAGAACTTACAATCTCCACAGAGATAGCAGTCTGGGAATTGAATCCAGGGTCCCATCACTGAATTGAAGCAATGCCAGACACTGTTTATACTGAAACACCACCCTGCTTCTGTGTTTTACTTCATTTAAGTGGTAAAGTAGTCTTTAATATCATTTTTTAATCTGAAACAAATTCTCTTCTCTTTGCCTGCCAAACAATCCCATCTTCACGTCAAAAATGTGACTGTGAAATAGAGGGAGCACACCACTCAGTAAGGCCCATCTCCCAGCTCTGCCTCTTCATGGAAGCTGTTTATCCTGGAACAGTCATTTCATTATTTCTCAAAAGGGCAGTCACTCAGCCTGTCTGGGAGTGGGGACAGAGACCCTGTGTGTGATAATACTTCCCTTTAAACTACTGGAATCAGAGGGACGCAGGGTATGCTGTGAGCATGCAGGGAGGGCTGGGGGCAGTGGTGAGGGGTCAGGGGGATCCTCTGAACTCAATATGACCTCCCGTTTTACAAGGCCAATAACATTCTTTTCTTCTGACCTGGGCCACTGGGAATTCAGAATTGTATGTGAAAATTACACTAACCCTGCCTCCAAATAAAATAAGATTAGAAATAGACTTTTGAGTGAGTTATTCATTTAATAGCTAGAATTATTTTTGACTCTAAACAATCCAGTGCTGTATTGTGCAAACTAGAAAAAAGCTACAGTGGTTACATTTTTTTTTAAGTATTTTAGCTCTGACCCCCCCCCCCCCCCCCAAATAAAAAAAGAGCACTATTGAATGTTTTATGCAGTTTTTTAAATAGGGTGAAGACATTATTGCTTTGTCTGCATTTTTAATAAGCATGAAATAAAACACGTTTTGAGTATCCAGCAATTTCATACGACACAAACAACATGACTAAGCAAACAAATAGAAGGACGTTGTAATTAGCAGTCTTTGATGATGCTGATCAAAAAATAATTCTGAAACAGATGCAAGAAATGAGTAATGAGCAGCTAATTACCAATAATATTCATATAATATAGAAAATATTTAATTTATAATTATTATTCACAGCAATATTCCATTATTTGATCTTATTGCAGATCCTCATATTAAATCAACAGCAGTTAAGAAGGAGCTGATTGCACTCCTGCTTTGTCATAACAATTCCTCATGCGCACAAAATCTATAGGAAAAAATCCATCTTTGGGATCCAGCAAGCTCACGGTGATGTCACAGAATGGTCTCCCATTATGATGAAGTTATAATTTACTCATGCGGAGGCAGGGTTCAGGGAATTTATTGACTGACAGTGCCAGATTGCTTTGCCTAAATGAATAAAGGGTGCTGAATAGCATCTCCCTCTTCAGGTGCCCCTGTGTGCCTAATGACGCCCATTATTCCCTGTTAGGTCTCAGGAGTGTGATGTCAGGACTCATAGTTCCTCAGGACTTGACACTAATGCCTTTATAGTGGTGCACAGGTCCCTCAGGCCACTGCTCTGCTCATATAACTGCAGTTGCCTTAAAATAATGGCATAATTCTCATTAAACTCGGAATGAACAGAACATGGTTTCTTGTTGTTTTGGGTTCAGGTGTCAGCCTCCAATCCAAGTCATTAATTTGCCTTTGCTTAATATGCTATTTTTCCAATGACAAATCAGAAAGACAAAATTGAACAGCCCTTCACCTTGTGTGCTTGTTTTTTTTTTCCTTGTTCCGCAATTCATGCTAGCAGTGAATCTGGAAACAGTACTCTTAAGAGAAGCTTTTATTAATGGGCATTTGCACCATCCCAGTGCTAGTTTAGCCATTCCATGTCAATGCCGGTAGTTTGAATTGTTTCTATAGTACCTCATTTCCAGTTATCAAAATATCCATCCATCCGTTTTCAGCCTGTGTCTCCTGCTGAGGGTTGTAACTTTATAGAAATACGAGCATAATAATTCTAAACCCCTTCTGTTATTGGCAATATACCGTTCACCTGTAAATGCCAGTAAGTATAATTCTTTCTTTTATATGATCCTAGGGAAAAACTGGGATATTGATTTATATAATATACTGCAAGGCATTACAAACACTGCCTCCCAGCCCAGTGATAAATTAACAATGTTTCTGTACACCTACACATCAGAACAAGGTAAAGGCTGTCTTTCTTTCAATTAAAATTAACATGGTATTTCACAAATATATTCTGGACAAGGTGTTGTGCAACGAAATCATTAAATACTGGTTAATTAACTATTAAAATAACATAAGGTTATATCCTTGTAAAAGCCTGGTCTTTAGCAATTCAAAGGCTAATGGTGTTTGTCTGAACTGCTCCTGCGGCGTTAGTCCACTGGCCCCGCTGTGTGACAAGCAGTAACTTGGTGGTGCTGAATATTCATTGCTTTCAATCTGCCCTTTCTCTGCAGGGCTCAAAATATAGCATTAATCTGCTCCTTCCTGCGTTGTATTGCTTTTCAAAACGGAACCACACAAGAAGATTTCAAAGATTTTTCAAACTTAATGCTAGCCAATTATGCATACTTTCTCTCAAGAAAAAAAAATGCTAATATCCATTTAACAGGGGATTTTTTATTTCAAATTATTCCTTGGTAAAGGAAAAAGAAAACATTTTAAATATTAACTATTTTACAGTCGTTATTTTCTCAGTTCCTTTCTCCAGTTAAAAAAAAAGACATATAATATTTATAAATAATTGTTTCCTTTCACAGCCACTCTGGGATAAGGAGGATTGCACTGTGCCAGAGCGTAGACACATAGGGCAGAAGGTGAGAATACAGGACGTCCTGAATGGGTGCACACAGACACACACGTGCACTGTGACAATGTACACACCAATTAGCCTAGCCACTATGTCTGTGGGAGATGGGAGGAAACAACTGGAGCACACCAGAAAACCTCACACGGACAAAGCAATAACATGCATACTCCACAGAGGAAGATCCCCAGTACAGAATCGAATCTTTCACCTAAAAAACTGTGAGACAGCAGGGCTAGCCTCCACAAATTACACTGCCCTCCAGAACTTGCCATGCAATTTTTTTTTTTACAGCATTTATGCTCTGAATCCTATGCCTGCTCAGTCCTGTGATACATACTGGCCTTAGTTTCTCATTTAAAAGTCTTGATAGCTTCACTGTCTGTCAAACTGGTGAAAGAATGTTTTGAGGGCTCTCAGGTATGAATTACTAACCCAGATGTTCTGAGACTTACTGTGCTCCCCTTCATACAGACAAGCACCTCACAGTAACCTTAATCACAATTGTTCGGGGGGCTGGAATGGAGTTTACAGTCTATTCTTACAGTTTGATTGTAAGAGAGAGAAAGATGGGCACTAAAATGAACCTATATGTAATTTTACATATTTTAAAAATATATCGTCACATCCATATAGGAAATATATATATACTTACTGTATATTTTGCCTTACTGGTTTAGTGAAGTTCCACGTATTGCATTTGGCCTTCTTCTGATACAACACTTACCAGATGCTTGTCTGTACCACTAGATTTACCTATGGATTTACCTGTTCTGATCATATTATTTCCCAGAGTTATTTTATATGCATCCATTACAGCAGGTCATGGTAATTTATTTTCCGGAACCTGCCTATGCGTTAGGTGAAATGTGGTTCTCTGCTCTGTTAGCACAGTAAACATTAAGCAGCTTGGCTGCACAGACTGTGCTGTGTTGAATCTGCACTGTATCCTGGATACTCACAGAAGATCACAGAAAGGGAAAAGAAAGAGTTAAATTTGAAATACCACTCCTACATGACGGCTTTCAAGCCTTTAAACCAGTGAAGGGGATAAAAGGATAAGAGAAAACAGAACCTGAACAGCAATGATTAGGTTTGTATGCATAAAGTGACTAATTCTTCCCAACACGTTGCTTACGTTCTATATACAGTATATCACCAACCCAACTCTAAGCCCCCGAATTTCAGCTCCTACAGCTGAATAATTCTAATTGCTTGTCTGTGCCTTGTGGAAACCCCGTTCAGTACTACACTGTGCAAGTGAGGCTGAGATCGTCTGCAGACATGAAAGACATTTCCAGGCAAGCCAGAAGCCCTGTGTTCCTCATGAATCTTATAGACCTTGAAAACAAGGATCCTTGAACGTTTTAAATGATTTTTTTTCCCTGTCCCGATGAGGTTAATCCTTTGAAACGTTTGTTTATTTTTTTATCAATCCCATAAGTGGTCGAAGTCAATCTGGAAGAAAATTGTGGTCTGACCTAAATTCATGTGTTGCGTGTGAATTTAAATGGCAGTGTATAGTGCTGAGTCTCGGTTATGTACAAAAAAGAAAAGAGGATATACTGTAGCTGACTGCAGATGGCTTAGACTAGTAGAGATGCATTTTTCATATAGCAAAAAGGAAAGTTATTCACATATTACAATTTTCAAATTAAATTCGTATTTTTAAATGTGTATGTGATTATCATTGGCATACAGCACATACAGTATACGTGTAGCAATGAATATTTCTAACTGATTTTTTTTGTAATGGATATATTTGAATTACACGTCATCATCAAACATCAAACAGATGTGTTGTGAAATCATATGCATGGACAAAAGAACACTCAAGCAAAATATGCAGAAAACTCTTTTAATGTAAATAAAAATGTATTTATAATCAAATGCTGTAACTACAGTTTAATTGTAATAAGAATTAGAAATTGTTTTGAATGTCATGAAGTGCTGTCCTGATCTGAAACACAGACTTTTACTGTTAGTATAAATTCCTAAACGTTTGAAGACCTGGAATTAACAGCGATTGTTGAGAAATTAACACAATAAGTTAAATGAATGAGGTACTTAAATGCTCAAGAGTAAATTCAATGAGAAGGAGCTTGTTGCCCAGGAACAGGTATCATCAGTCCTGTACTGTACTGTACGTGCCTCAAAAATTCTCCACTGTGATTGTTACAGCTTTCCAACACACAAATGCAGGCTGGACTGTTCTCCTGCTCCCAACCTGAGTGTGATTTTATTTTTCATAGCAATTAATGTCAGACCTTTACCAGGAACTTAACACTCTATACTGTTTCATTTTTTTCTTTTTTAAACCTGCACCGTGCACTATGAACATAATCACGCTTAACTGGACAAATTTCCTTTTTTATGGACAAACGATATAAAAAATCCACGATAAGACAGGACATGTCAACACCTATTTAATGTGAAAAAATTACTTTTAGCTTTTTAGAAACACAGAATTAATATAAATGGTCCGAGTTACTGCAAAGCACAAATATACAGATTTTTTACACAGAAATCTATATTTTGTAGAAATGTTTCAAGTTTTTCCTATAAAAATATAATATTATATAATTGCCATTCTTTATATACAGTATATTAAAAATTCTATTTTTTAGAAAATAATACAAAAATAAATTAGAAATAGAAATAACTTAAATTTTAAATAGAATAAAATGTATTTAATATTTCTGTACCATTTTTAACTAGAACAGCTTTGATGAAACTAGACATTCTAATTGACAACAAAAACACTCATCATTATTCTCCTATGAACAATAACACTTTTTATAATACTTACAGATATATGGTTATTTTAGTTGTTTTTTTAAATATAAAGTATATTAATCTTACCCACATGTATAAATGACTTAATGCTAAATTACTTTAAAAGTATTTTGTCAATATTTCAGAGCACAATATAAAAACTGTATTTCTACTAGATAATATTAAACAAAAATATACTTAACCTAACCCTCATATATATAAAAAAAAACATTCATCAAGTTTTACAGTTACAAGGAAACTAAGCCTATGGAAACTACTCTGTATTTTTAATCTATTTAAGTTAATATGTTATTGCTTCTGGAATAATACTAAACATATTTTTGTTTAAATATTATATTTGAATATAAAAATACTCAGACATGATTTTGAAAATTGTCATGTCAGTAATATAACAGTAATCAATAAACTGAAGAACTGTAGAAGGTAATAAAATTAAGTAATTATTAAGATGATAAAACTGGATTTGAGTTCATTTAAGATTTGTGTTCATTTATATGTTTTCCTTGAAAATACTGTCTTTTTCACTTAAAGGGGTATTGCTATGTATCTGCAAATATCTTTGTTTTTTCTTTACTTCTTTTAGGTGTATTTGTGTCACCTACAGTATTTGCACCACACAATTCAAACTGAATTTGAAAGAGGCTTTTGCCTCACTCTTTGGCCCTAAATTTTTTATATTTATTCCAACACATAAATTTATATAGGACATTACAGCACTGTTGTAAAATTAATTGAAAACAAATTCTTGAGTGACTAATACATGTAAAAAACAGCAATACACACAGATTGTACTTATTGACACAAAGCCTGTGTTTGCTTTTTACCTCACTGTGCTTAGCTAAAGAGTGAAAATATTGAGGTGAATTTCAAATATAAAATGCCACTGAGTCCTGGGTTTATTTTTAACCGGCTATTATGGAGTCTGTTAATCTCTTCATATATTTACAGAGTCAGAAATAATCCTTTGCACAGAACACCTACCCCTGAAACTTTTTCAGGCAAGAATTAACCCCCAAAAAATTCTTCTCCCCAGAAGGAATGTCTGTGGCCAAAAGGTATGGTTTAAGGGCACCTTCTCTTTAATATATACGTTATATATATCATGATGCTTACCGCAGATCAGCAGATTTAATTAAAATTAGAACAAATCTAATGAGAATTTCCTGGGTTTGGAACTAGGTATGTATTTTTCCTAATAACAAGTATTCTTGTGCTTTACTTTGTTTCCTGTGTTTGTCCGTGCAACATGCAGGGGAAGAAACCGAAGCACATATGCCACGAATTCTGACTAAAATACATTAAGTCAGCCCAGCTGTCGCTTGCTGTGGTACTGTGGCGTGTCACCGATTTCCACACTCAGCAGCCTATAAGAAATGGGTGGCATAAAAAAAAAAATCTGTGATAACGGTTGTCAGAATCGGTTTGTTTCCCACTTGCAACTCATTTTGCTCCGAACCCAGCTTGTGTGGGTGTTTATTTCAATACATGAAAGAACTTGTGGAAAAAAAGAATAAGTTGGGTAATTTGTAGCTCATTAACTGGCCAGCAAAAACCAATGGACTGACAAAGTAACAGCTTAGAGATGGGGCTGTTGTCACAACCCTTTGATGCTACTGTATGCTACTGAATTCATTTTTTAAGTGTGTGCTTCTCTTTCAACGCTGCAAGTGTTAAATTAGCATGTTTTAAATTAAGACAGGAATAGCTGTGAACTCTCACACGTGCCACTATAAATGCACCCTCCAGAAGAAACAGGAGCAGTCTTATTTTATTTTTTTTAAAAGCACAGCCCTGTATGGATGTAAAATATGGTGAAAGCTACAAGATTTATTTGAGATGGACTGATATGTACATGTTATAAAATAGCTTTTACAAGTTTTCACATCAACACAAAACAAACTATGTCAATTTATAAACTTGATATACAGTGCACCTTTGCCAAGTAGAAGAAAGTTTTCATCTGGAGTAATTTCATTTTTTGTGTCCAGTTTATTGTGTTTTCTTTTATATAATAAGCAAGTGTATAAATCTAGATTATTTTCTAACCGTTTCCTTAAGTATTAAACAGTTTAAAGTTAATTTAAGTCAAATTGTGTAATTACTGTAAGTAAATCTTATCTGTGTTTGATAAAACATAGAATTCAAAATGAATATTGTATGTGCAACCCTACATTTAGTTCTAAAGACTTTATTGAGCTGCTAATTTCAGGTACAGTATGTCCAATGCCACACTTTTATCTCTTTAGTTAGGGCATTTGTGGCATTACATTTAGAAAATATACTATTTTTGTAGCCTCAGATGTAGTTTGTGAGCCAATTTGTTTTTGCATATTTACCTTATATTTAATTTGATTCTCATATGACATGGATAAAGTCTTATTACTGCTGTTGTGACCACAATAATACGTTTATAGCAGGTCAGATATTTATTATGCTGCCTTTCTCCAGTATGCTGACTAAAACAGGACTGGAACAAAATATTTTCTGATGTTTTCTGATTAGGAGAGCCATCCAAACCCCAAGTGAGTGAGGAGACTGACCCACTCACAGGGTGCAGATCCTGGTGCTGTTTATGCCACACAGGAAGCACTAGTGGGGCCTTTCTTCGGCAAATGTTCCCGTATGTGGGATAACAATATCTCCTTGCGTGATCTGAGTAAGGAGAGAGAACACGACAGAAAATCCCTGAATACCCAAGCTTTAAATATGCAGGAGCGTTACGCACGCAGATGCAAGTAAGGTAAATGTATAAATTATATAAAAAAAGGTTCAGATCCACAAGATAGCAGAGATCACCCATATTAGGCACTAAACTTTACTGCAAGGAAGACATAATATTCTAACACCATCCTCCACTTTCCTTACAACGATGTTCACTTCACATAATGTGTGTGCGTGCTATAAATGATGAACCTTTGTTAATACAGAGTATATAACATTCTGAGATTCACATAGAAAAATATCATTTTGTGCTGCTTAAAATTAAGATAAACCAATTCAGTTCAAACAAGTAAACAGAAAAGACTTCTATTAGATTTGTCATAATCAGTACCTTTTTGACAGTTGTGGAGACAGTTCTGTAAATCTGTTGCATTTTAAAAATTGGGGTTTGGTCGTCATGGAATTATCTTTTTTTTTTGGAAAAATAATCATCCTCTTTCAGCTGTTAGAGTGGAGATGAACAGTGCAGAATGTTTTTTTTAATACAATTTTTTGAAAGCTTCCTTAAATTTAAGATATTTAAAGGAAACCAAAAAAGAAAAACAAAAAAAAAATTTCTTCATGAAAAAAAGGAAATAATAATTTCCACAATGAATAATATCTACACTAATAGTCTATTTAACAATAGACTGCACATTTCACAGTGTTTATGAGTGATACTAAAACTTTTAAAAATGGAAATTTTAGTATCATTGGTTTCTTAGACTTAGGTCATTTGTATTTACTTTTGCAGTAAACTTATTACAATGGGAGATATATGCCTAACATTCATGAACATATTAGTGTCATAAGACCATAAGAAATTTTACAAGCTAGAGGAGACCACTCAGCCTATCTCGTTCGTTTAATCTTCCAACGGCTTCAACAACATCGCTGGGCCGCTTGTTCCACACCTCCACAACCCTTTGTGTAATGAGCTAGCTCCTGTCCTGACTGGAGAATCTCATCCAGCCGATTTTTATCGAAAGAAGCCAGGCTATCGGCTTCAACAACATCACTGGGCAGCTTGCTCCACACCCCCACCATCCTTCGTAAAATATTCACAGACTACTTTTATACAGAAGATATGAGCTCAATCTTAGATAGACAAATACTATTTTCCTGCCCGTTGTGCATTACTGAGGACTTAACCTCCCCCCTACTAGGAAGACGGTGAAGCATGTCAAATGATCAGGATGTTAACCAGACCTCTCTGCAGCCATGGGAAGTGAACTGCGCTTCTACGGCAGCTTTGCCACAAGACCTCCTTAAACTGTGCAAAACAGCATGCCTAATGTGACCACGAGAGTAATAGCACGATATTAGGAACCACTCAGAAGTAGAAGAGTCAGAGAAGGAGAGCAATGAAGGCAACACAGAACTGTTTTTTTTATTATTCCAAGCTTGGGGAAAGAGAGGGTCGATGAAAAAGCTGTGTAAGTGGAGACTGGATGGGGAGACTAGAATCCAATAAGAATGAAAACCTGTAGTGTTGTGTCAGATCCACGTGTTAGAGAAGACACATTCTCATGCCTGTCACAAAGTGCTTTGCTCCTGTGGGAGAACAAGTACACACTTCCTGCGTCACTGTGTCAGCTGAGCAAGCTTCTTGTATTTGGAACATGAAATGCAACAAAATGGGCCAAAACCGAGCTTCAAAACCAAGCTTTCACAGAGACACAGAGGACGTTCCCACTGCATCTGGAGGTTCCTGACAGTTGTTTTTTTTGTTCTCTGTTGGTGCAAGTTGCAAAATATTTGTTTGATACAAAGTCGCTGAATTATTTATGCATTAGTTAATAATGCAGTAAACTTGGGAGGGTTCAGCTTCCCGAGACCGCTGTTCAAAATGATGCCTGCCTGGTTTATCAACCAAACGAAGGTTTTTATCTCTTTTTTTCTCCCCCTTCCGTTCAAGCAATCTCCTTTTTTCTCTCCAGACAGGTGAAAAGCTGGATGAGCTCATGTTGCTTTTTTGGAGGGGGAGGGAAACAGAGGTGGACAGGCAAATCTTATATAATTCTTCCGTTCGGTCCTCTCTCTGTCTCTCTCCACATCTCTATCTGTCGTAACGCAAGAAACAAGGAAAACAGAAGTTGCTGGTAACATCTGAATCCTTAGCCTGGGGAACTGTGTAATTTCTGCTTATAAGCATAGCAAGCCTTAAACGGCAAAGCCAATTTATTTAAATTAATCCAGCCATTATTTTGATGTGCTGTTGACACATTCTCCTATCTGTGCAAAACAGCCTAGAACAAAAAGAAATGAAAGGACACTAAATATAAAGGATTCAAGAAGCGATACAGCACTGCCCACAAGTTTCAGTAGGAGGCATGTGGCATTGCACCAAGATGAATAATCTGTAAACACACAGGGTATGTGTCTAAATCTATAGCCCTCTCCCTGTCATATTAAAACGTGTACCACCAAATGTCATAGAAAAGTCCAGTTCTGCTCCAAGACTTCCATACTAGTGGTGTTATTTATACCCTCCTATGAGAATACAGTATCTGCACTATTTCCTCAGACAACATTTGGGACAATACCTCTAAAAACCCTAACTATCGAATGATCCACTTAAATTTCCTTCACAGAGCAACCGTCTTATTTCTAATTCACTGTTTATCCTCTGTCCAGGAGGCACTGGGGGTACCGTTGTGTACAGAAATTACTTTTGTCTTTTAGTTTTACTATTTATTTAACAAAGGGATTCTGTGTCATTGCAATATCTTCAATAACAGACTGACTATTGTTTTTTTTGTCAAATTTTCCCTGATACTATGGCAATAGGTGAAAGCATAACAAACACCCTTCTTAATTTATACAGTAATTATAATTAATTAATAATTGCTTACACTTATATAGTGCTTTTCTGGACACTGCACTCAAAGAGCTATACAGGTAATGGGGACTCCCCTCCACCACCACCACCAATGTGCAGCATCCACCTGGATGATGCGACGGCAGCCATAGTGCGCCAGAATGTTCCCCACACATCAGCTATCAGTGGGGAGGAGAGCAGAGTAATGAAGCCAATTCATAGATGGGGATTATTAGGAGGCCATGATTGGTAAGGGCCAATGGGAAATTTGGCCAGGACGCCAGGGCAGCACCCCTACTCTTTTTGAGAAACGCCCTAGGATTTTTAATGACCACAGAGAGTCAGGACCTCGGTTTTACGTCTCATCCGAAGGACGGATTACTGAGAACATCAACAATGAACCGGATAAGTTCAAGAGAATCCAAAGATGGTTTTCATTCCATTTTGAGGGCTAATTGATCATTTGTTTCTTCAGTAAGTGCTGAGTTTGAAAGAACCCAATTTCAAGATTCCATGAATGTGAGCACACAGAACTTTACACGCCTCTCCTCAGCTTGATTGGTGGTATTTCTACCAGACACAGGTGGGAATGACACTATATCAGACTCCCCCACTAATGAGAATTTTGTTCCTTCAGCAAAAGTTCAATTGATTACATTTCAGGTAACACCTGAATGAGGGACGTAATGAAACTCAGAAATTGATATAGGGGTGATACCAATTACAAATCCCATCTGACGTTATAAGAGGTGAAAAACAATTTAAAGATATGCCCCAAATAGAAAACTTAAATCAATTAGCCTGGAACAAAATCCAGAGGGAACAGTGTTCCTCCAGGACCAGGGTTGGGAAAACCACTGATAAAAGAAAAAATATCAATTTGAATAGTTTGATCTTTAGTATGCTAAAGTATGCTACAGTTTCTAGAACTATAAAGGGATACTATTTTCAATTCAGTGGAAACTACAGATTGCACTAGTCATAAGTCCTTTGTGAAAACAAGCTTCATCATGAAACTTCTCTGTAATTTGCACCTTAAACAGAGTTTTTAAAATCTGTATCTGGTGTTAGGCTGCTGCCAAAGCCTGTGAAAGTCAGAAAGAGCCTCTTATTTTAAGTTGTGCTAAAATAAGGGTTCGCCTACTTTGCACTGAGAGGAACAGATCTTTTTTTTATTCATTGCTTAGTGCAACACATCACTTGCAAAGTGTGAGGCTTCCTGCTTCACAGCCAGGGAAAATCATTATTTTCCACCCGGTATAAATTTTTCCATTGCAGGCAATTCCTTGTTTTTCAGGCAAGACACACCTGTTCAGACATTTTCTGAACAGAAAATGCATAGACATAAGTCTTAACCTAAGGCCATCAGGTAAAACTGAGCTGCTATTTTCCCACTCTGATTTGAGTTTCAACTAATGTAACAATACATAATCCAGCCAAGCCCTTTTAAATATATGGATGCCAGAATGTATATCGTCTTGCCAGTGAACAGCAGTGTTAATCGAACTGTGAGTACACTACACAAGAATATGTAGGGAGGCAAACAATGATGAAACTCACAAGAGCCTTCAGAAAAGTTCAGCATTTAAGGAAAGAAAAATATACTTATTATAGAAATATATCCTTATACTTATTATTGGAAGAGGCTATAGTGGGGCCAGCAGGGGGCGCTCTCCCTGCAGTCCATGTGGGTCCTAATGCCCCAGTATAGTGACGGGGACACTATACTGTAAACAGGCGCCGTCCTTTAGATGAGACGTAAAACCGAGGTCCTGACTCTCTGTGGTCATTAAAAATCCCAGGGCGTTTCTCGAAAAGAGTAGGGGTGTAACCCCCGGCGTCCTGGCCAAATTTCCCATTGGCCCTTACCAGTCATGGGCTCCTAATAATCCTCATCTATGAATTGGCTTCATTACACCGCTCTCCTCCCCACTAATAGCTGATGTGTGGTGAGCGTTCTGGCACACTATGGCTGCCATCGCATCGTCCAGGTGGATGCTGCACATTGGTGGTTGTGGTGGAGGGGAGTCCCCATTACCTGTAAAGCGCTTTGAGTGCAGTGTCCAGAAAAGTGCTATATAAATGTAAGCAATTATTATTGTTATTATTATTACTGATAAAGATAAATAAAGTTTTAATTGCAACTTTTCCCAACTTTTCAATAAATTACTACTTAAGACAGGGACAAAGTGCAGAATATACAAAGATTTCAAAAGCCTAACTGCAAAACAGCTCTAACTATTGTCATTCATACCTACGTTTCCTTGTTTCTGAATGAACAACGAAACACAAACTTTCAAATGTACTTTTTTTAGGAGCCCTGTTGACATGTCAAGTAAATAGTGAAAAAGCATGACCATCTTTAGCAATATCAGGCTGACTGAGCCTGTCCTGGTGTATCTAACCTGACTGACTCCATTAACACACTGTTAGCGTATTCTAAGATGCTGACACATTTTTTCACTGCATCACCTTAGGTTTATGTATGCGTTTCAGAACCATAAATGTTAGCTTCAGCAAATGATGCTGTCAGTGAAGTATGCAGAATATACAGTAAGACCATGAAATACACAGAACTCCTGTTGTCTACCTCAGAAACAAACTTGGGATCAGAAATAGTAGATCAAGCATCACCAGGCTATGAATGTACTTTCACTGTTTTATTCTCAAGTACATACAGTATTCCCTGAAGGTCACATTATAATGTGGTGGATCTATGTACAAGTTCATATTAAGTCAGTCTACCTAAATGTGTGTCAAAACACAAGATACCTGTAAAAACTAGAATTTAACCCCAGCGCCTTGAAAATAAACGGTTCTGTCCATGTGCAGCAGGAAAATAAATAATTAAAACAGGTTCGGGCACATTTAGAACATGACCAGCATGGATCTAAAATCTGCAATGTTCACAGGAAGTAGCCATTTCCAAGTAGCCAAGTAGCTCCAGTAGTGGAGCACCACACGCTGTGAGGTTAAATGGGCCAGGCCTGACACCTTAGTGACGAACTGAAATTCAGAGTCAGTCAGGTGAACACATCGAAACACATGAGATACATTTAAAACAAACACACTCAGGTCCTTGAAATCATGTGGGCTGTAACACTGAAGGCAATAATGATCGAAAAAAAACTGTAGATTCAACCTCCTTTAATATATGTTTTCATTAAATCTGGGCATAAAATCCCCCTACAGTGACTCTGAACCTCATTAATAGCTTTTTTTGCTATTTTTCACCCACAAATCAATTTAGACCTTTTTTTCATTCATATTGAAATATTAATGTTTATAGGTGTAATACCCTTTCCAAATATGTTCATATCTGAATACATAAAATACACATACAGAATTAAATTAAAATACTTTACACCCCTTTTTTAGGAAGAAAGAAAAAATGTTTTTTATTAGCTCACATTGATACAAATGCTCTGCAGAAATGCTGATTTTGATTTTTTATCCTGAAACCTACCAGTTCTGGCTAATGTTACATGATTGTTCATCTGTTGTTGAATTATACACATGTGCAGCTTTTATCATATCATTTTAATAATTGTTTATGAGGGGTCATATAAAACATACAAATGTATCATTGAAATACATTACAGTAAATTGTGCTTGTACAGATTTAAAGATTATGTCTTACTTTTTGTGTATTTATACACCAAAGAAGCTATGCAAAAATGTGCAATTTAACAAAGGTTTAGGATCATGTGCCATAATCAATTAATTAACAGCTTCTAATGAATGCATTTATAGCCATTCTTATTAAAGCTATGTGGAAGACGTGAAGAAGTTGTTCAAGAACAGGGTAGCATTAAAATGTTTTTTGTTCCGTAATAAACAAATATTTGCCCTGTTTCTTTATTTTTCTTTCCTAGTGCTGAATTGCAGCCCAATTGCATTCTTTGGTATAACTTTCAGGAAAGTAAAACACATTCTAAACAGTACACTGTTCTAAAAAAGAAAGAAGTCTGTGTAAGTTGCCCTCGTCAGGAGCAGTGATGCTCTCTCTAGGGACTGTGAGTGTACTGTAGGTCTCCTTGTCTTCAGCCTCCAGCACAGAACAGCCAGTGAACATGCAACAGCCAAGCACGCATGATTCCATATGACAAGACATTGAAAGTCCTTGTTTCCTTGTTGCCAAAAAGAGTGCTATGACTTTTTAAATTAATTTGAATGGTTTTAATCAGTCACATAACCATATTTAAACAGTGAACTTACCTGAGACTGGGGCCTATGGAGCAAAGAGATATAGGGTGACAGTCCTTGGCCATCATCACCTGATCATGCCTTTGGGTGGATAATTATATGACCTCCTACCCAATCAGCTTAAGGGACAGCAGCATTAATCTGATGCATGAAAGTGTTATTCGAATATTACATTTGGCAGGGTGGGACAGTGGGATGTGGTGAGTGGCAGCAGTGTGGACTGAAAGGGTTAAGACTGTTGTTCTGCCCCCCCCACCACCACCTCCCCCCTCTCATCCAGAGAAAGTCTGGCAGTGGGAGCTTCCATTTCCTCCAGCGAAGCAGGGGGGACATGCGGCCCTTCAAGCATGGCTAATCCGAAAGGACAGTTCCTGCTTATTATAGAACCATTGCGGATAATAAAATCTGAATCAAACTGCCGGCTGAAAGCCACTTGAGAGTTTCCTCCTCTTTAATTTTTAAAGTTATGGAAGCACTTGACACTGAGGTGGATCAAATATCACTAGTTTGCGTGCAAATACTTACTTAAGAAACCCAGTGTGCCCAAATCCGTGCAAAAAAAAAATTCAGGTGAGTACCAGTGCAACAGCAACTAATTATGATGTTCCATTGCCCCCTTTTCAACTGTCACAATTGGTCCTAAGTGGTCACGGCTGATTTATTTCAATTAGTTTTCACAGGGCTAACGTTATGACAAATTTATGTTTTGGCTGCGGGAAACTGGTACCAATCACGAAACCACCAAAACATCAAAACAGAAGGGAGTGAGTCTGTTAACATGCAGCCTGCTGAAATCCCAGAGCAGAGCACATGGCGTAGCTGAGCTTAGTGGCTGGGAAAGGCAGAGCTTTGCCTTGTTTCGTGCCTGCAGCCCCGGAGCCATTCCTTCTACAGCGCCTAGAAAGAGGCTGATCCTTCTCTCCTTGTCTGCTCACTGGACCCCCAGTTCTCCCATCAACGAGACAGGTACTCATCCTCTGGGTCTCTAGAAACATGCTGCTTTGATCTCTGGAGAGAGCAAAGCTACACACACACACAAACACAACACAACACACGAACAGCCCCCTTGCTCTTTTTCATTTCTCGAGCAAGCTAGGACCCATGGATCAGTGATTGCTCAATCAAGGGCACCATCCAGTCTTGCTAAAAAACACAGTAATTAAGACCGTGCAGCTAGAATTTGACAACCCAGAGGGGGGGCAATGATGAAGTTGAATACATGCAATAAAAAGGACATCATGTGTGGGTGGTATGTGTTCCTGCAATGCAAAAGGTCTTCTCTTTTTCCTGATGTAAACTGTGTTTGCAATGTGGGTCTATTTAGTACTGTTCTCGTAAGTAGAGTAAATACAAGTACCCAAGAGCAAGCGAATGCGTGCACACAATTTTTTTTATTTCCTCTGCTGCTCAGTTACATGAGCTTTCTAATCCCACAGCTACTTTCGCCCATGCCACTCCTTAGAACGTCGTAAACAGCGATGGGCACAGCGCCCCCCAATGGAGAAGCAGAGACCTGCGAGCGAGCCGAGAACACAAATTAATACCAAAATGGAACAGAAGTGAACAAAGTGTTTCCAGCAAATGGGCTGCTTTTATTTTGTTTTGTTTTGTTTTGTTTTTTCCCTTGAGAAACAAAAGCAAAACAACCCCACAGAACAAAAACTAAACAGGACCTAAAATAGGATATAATGATTTGCAGGAGTGTCACATCATATCCCAAATGAGATCCGTACACACAAGCAAATATGATTAAAGGAAAACTTCATGCTAAATAAACAAACAGAGGTGTTACTTATTAAAATGCAGATTGTAGCCTTGCGTGATATGAAAATGATTTGTGCAATATACTGTATGTGGGGGGGGGGGGTTCAATTTTAAAATCCCACAGAAGTGATGGTTAATAGAAAAATATCAGGATTCTTACTACATATTCATGTGTAAACCTTGTTCTATCAGGAATATTTAAAGATGCTCAGGAGAGTTTCTTTATGTACTTTAACCGAAGCTTTGTGGTAAATATAAGCAAGGCTTACAAGATTCTACTGAAAAAAAAATAGATTTTTTTGCTTTTCTTATCCATGCGTACTCTGTAGCAAGGGTCACCTGCTATAAATTGCACATATTTGCAGGCCTGTAATTTAGGAAACTATGAAAAAGCCCCGATTGCAGAGCCTGACAGCTTAATTAATGACTTGACATGCATGAATGGCAGAAGAGTTTTGTTTCCAAGGGCTGATTTTTATTTTTGGGTGATGGAAAAAAAAGTGCTGTTTGTTAATTACAATAATATGGAACTTCTAAGAAGTCTATTAATCATTCTGGAGGTGTAAGACACCCAAGTGATTGGCACTTCAGGTGCTGGGATGAATAAATAATATGGAGAGGAGAGAGAATCAAACAAAATCGTTTTCAAGCCTGCAGAGCTGCAATAACACCATCACCTCAGTGCAGATGGTTAGAAAAATAGAAAAGCAACACCACTTTCCTGTCTTCTGCTTTTTTTTGGTTTTATTTTTTTTGCCTAATGAACTATCATGAATCCATTCTTGTGTTCTGCAAGAAATGAGAAATGAGGTGCTTATTTGAGCATTTATCGTTTTTAAGTATTGCTCAAATACAGTAATACTTACCATTAGGTATAGTCTTTAACACATTGGGGCACATTGCATGAAGCCTAGAAATATCCTAAGAAAGACATCATCGGAAGTATGTTTATGAATTTCACTTACACAATTATATTTTATGAAGCTGACCAAAACTAAGCTTTTTTTTATTCTTTTCACCTCCAGCTCCTGAACTTCATACAGCTTCATACAGTCCACGCTGAAAGGGGTGACACTGTTGCAAAGATCGTTATCTTCCTTGCTCAGAAGAGCAGGGTGGAGCTTTTAAAATAATTAGGTAAATTGAAAACTGCAGGCATGTCAGATCTCATGCTAGGGAATACTGCACACATCCTTGACTGCATCTGTGAAATGCACCCTTGGAACAAATAACTCTGGTTGATTTACCGTCATCTAAATAACCTTGTCAACAATCTACCGGATAATGGCTTGCAGACGTCTTTTCTACAAACAACGTTGCTGCTTGTAGAGTAAACACAACTTCATTTAATCAGAATGCCAGCTTCCTTCTGAAATTTTCTGTAATCAAACCTGTGCCAGACAAATGAATTATTACAAAGTGAAATTACACACAGTTTTGCAGTTTTAATTGTGCATTATATGTATATGACAGCTGTACCTTGCTCAAAAACCGATTCAATGGCATGTTTTGTGTTACATAATTGATTGGAATTTTCTGAAATGATCTATCAGTAGGAATATGTATGGTTTAATAAATTTTCATTATTTTTATCTTCCTTTCTTTAGCTCCCTTACAAAAGGGATAGTATAGAGAAGTGAGCCCTGTTTTGAGCTCCTGTGTGTTGGGTTATGGTTTCAAGTGACCAGTTTTTCTGAGCCAGGTACTGTATGTGGTTTCTCCAGACCAAGTAAAGGTACTAACGATTTCATGGATGAACCATTATTCTCAGTCTGCTTCATAAAACAAAACCAGCGTAAGCATCCACCTAATCATTCTTTTTAAACACGGTGTTTGCTTTGTTAAAAAAAAACTTCTATTACATCTCTGATTCATAATTCAAACTTTCTGTAAAGAGAAAGTTAATCTCGGTGTTGCACAGAAGTATATTGGCAGAGACATTTTGAATGCATTATGTACTAAACTTGAGTCGATTTTTCTTTTGCATTGGCTACAGCAAGAGGAATAGTTTTGCTTTCCAAGGAGGGAGTCCTTTTCACAGATTTTTTGCTTTTTAGAAAGGGGGGGGGGCTCCCACTTTTTTCTGTTTCTGGAGGAGGGGCACTTTGAGGCTTTTTTGCTTTCTTTGGAGGGGGAGGAGAGAGAAAGAGAGAGCTTTACAATATGTGCTATGATGGATGTTTTTTTTAAGTGGGGTGACGTTTTGTAAAGTAGGAGGGCTTATGCAGCTCAAGCCTTGTGGCAGATTTTAAGGCTGTGAATATTTACCTTACCCCACAGGATATTTGTAAATGACAGGCACTGTTTGGTATTAACATACTTGATTTTGCTTGGAAATGGGAATACATTTCAGGGCAAAATACTTTCCTCCTGGGTGGTAGTAAAATGTATGAAATACACTGTATTCATAATTATTAAAATAACAGTAATTCTTCACAGGTTATATAAACAGATGCATCATCTTCCTTAAAATGAATTATACCAGTGCTGTCATCCAGCAATTAAAGAAACATTTTGGAATTAAATTTGTTCAGTGAGTTTTTCACAGATTGTGAATCTATGTAAGAAAAGCCTCAGCAGATGGTCTCAGTACCTGACAATCTTTCACTTTCACATCTTGCCAAATGTAAATGGGCCCGCAGTGTTGTCTGCCGACTCCAGGACACGTCAATTCCATCATCTCGTGGTTCAAACACATGAAACAAACAACATAATGTATTTTGATAGATTCCAAACACTGGTGCATGTTTGTTTTGGCCCTCTTAATTATAGACACAAGTCAAGAAACATTGTTTGACTGGAGGGCGTCTGCTGGGTTTAATTGTTCGGAATATTGCTTTTCGTCTTCCCCCGTACTTGCAAACGGGCATGAATGAATTTAGAATTAAATAAGACATTCCTGTGCGCTAAACACCACCTCCGAGACACTCACAGCGCAAAGGACAAACTTCCTGGAAAGTGTATAAGGTCGAGCTTTCGCGACGAAATAAAAAGTAGAGAATCGCACAGAATCCCTCAACAGGCAGACCAGAGCGGGACTAGGGAATGAATTTTAGCGCACCGCTGCCGTGAAAAAAAGAGAAGGTTCAGAACAGACATGAACAAGATACCGTTTCACCAGAGGGTTTGCAGCAAGTTATTCTAATTGAAACTTGTTCGGCAGGTAAGTTAAATTTGCTATCCTAAAGTGCAATTGGGTAAATGTAGTGCGCATGATTAAATATATGTAGAAGTGAGAACTTCTGGAGCTACTGTAGATTGTTCATCTCTATATTTGTGTCAGTCAGTATTAATTTTAGGGGGAGGGATTTTTAAAAAAGTGGAGTGTATCCCCAGAGGGTGAACTTGAAAGAGATTAGTCTAATTTCAAGCAAACAGCACTGAGAGGAAAAGGTTTTATCTCTTGTCTGAAAGGAAACTTTAAATACACTGAGATAGGAAACAGAATTAAAGAGTTATTAATTGAGCAGGCATATTAAAAGGACCCCAGTAAGTGACCTCCTATAATATAGCAAATGCGTGAGGAAAAATGTCTTAATCTTCTCTGTGCTGCTTAGATAAATGTCAAGAGTATCTATCACCTCAATTAACCGGCGAGAGGAAAAAAAAACTGTCAGAATCTAATTCTTTTCTTGACAGGGCGCTCCGACTGAGCCCAGCACAGGGAGAAACAGCCAGCTGCTTTAAAGAAGCTGAGAGTCAAGGGTGCCGAGACACATGGCTGAGATACAACATGCTCGCTGCTGATTAGCAGCACATTGCGTCCACCAGGCCTCCACAGACTACTCAATGCGCTTTCCATATAATAGACTGGTTAACCTCCGTCGCTTCACATTTTCATTTCACTCTTTAATCAGGCACCAACAAATAATTAATTTCTAATAAGACATACTGTACGTACTGTATCATTCACTGGTTTCCACGTCACACAATACACGCGCAAATCCTTCCAAACAGCGGTAGAAATTACAGTATAGGAATATTATTGTTGCTGTTTTTAATCAGAATTTAAACGAAAACTGGTTCAAGTCAAGACACACTATATAAACTTCCCTATTGAAATTTTATTTTTCTTGAGAACAGATGGTTTATGAAAGAGCACAGGGTTTATAATGCACTTTTTTTTCTTTTTCCTGCGATTCATTTCTTTGTAAATAATAGAGTAAAGTAATGTATGCTCCGTGTTATTAAAAAAAGTGATCTGCAGGTACCAAAAATCTAGGTCACTGATACAACTGCAACTACAGAGGATCAAACGAAGAAATCAGCTGGAATCATTCTGTATTAACTTAGGATACACCGTTAGAAATTTAACTTTTTGCTAACAAATATATTTACATCATTCAATTCTGAGATTTAATGTATCTCCTGGGGAATCGCTGCTTCTCTTAACAGCATCTCTGAAATGTGCTTCTGTACAAGAAGAAATTAATTAACTCAGAAGCAGCTGTGGGTATCATTGTGCGCACACTAAATAAAAGCATTAAGGTAATGTTTAGTTTTTGACAGGTTTCCTAATGCAAATGCCAGAATGTAATTCATTAATTTTGCTAGTGTTACCCCAGAACATAATTTACTCTGTTTACCATGAGCGCCTTAGTACTGTAACAAACCAAGAGTAGGGCACATTAGGAGAGTGTCACCTAACAGGGAGGATTAGTTATGTCTTTGTCGATTGTCAGCTCATATAAAATACATAGCCGAAAATCATTACTGTCTCTGTAGGAGACCATTACTGTAAGAAGCGATAAAGAGGTCTGGGGCTTTCTAGCTGAGTGAATCAGTCCATAGCATTTCTAAAGCTGAAGGAAAAATATAATAATTAAATTAAAGTCAGATATGTTTTGAGAATTACTGCATAATCCAATAAAGTTTTCACTAATAAAAATCAATGCCTTTTTGATTAGCACCTCATTAATTTATGTTGTTTAACAAAAAGCTTAAGATTAAATATGTTATTATAGCATGTATATATTTTTATAACATATTTATATAGTACTGGTTAGGTTTTCAGTATATTATACGTATGGTAAAATTATCACAGCATCAGCATTTGACAAATCCCTCTTTCTACAAGGCCTGAGTGCTGTGGATATCAACAAGGATTCTCCAAGGTTTAACACTGAGCCTTCCTCAAAAGAAAAAGTGCCGTTTTTTTCTTAGGTTCCACCTGAAAGGACGGACCTCAAAGGATGTTCCAAATCATCTTAGAATCTCCTCTTTGACACGCTGTTTGGAGCACTATGATCTCGATAACAGTACTACTGCCGAACAAAAGCGTGCTCAGTGCAAGTAATTGTGAAGAATTAAAAGACACTGGTTTCTGGGTCAACAGATTGGGGAGATGAAGCACGTTCAGCTGTCACTATGGAAGGGAGCTGCAGCCACGTTGTACTGTACTATATGGCACTTTTCTTTTCTTCTTCCCTCTGCTTTTTCTGTAAAGGCTGAACTGCAGCTACTCCCCGGGATTCGGGCAGTGAGAGATGAAAGCTTATCATCAGCGGGGTATTTTGACAATCTGTATAAAAGGCTTCAGCGGGCAGTAGCAGGCTCAGCTCTTCCCTGCCTCACTGATGTGTGGCAACAAAAGGAGGCAGCTCCTCTGAGGTGGGAGCTCACACTGTGCTGCCGGCTTGATAAAGACATCAAAAGTCTCATCCGCGAAAGGGGCTTAATGTGACACTGTCCCAGATCCAAGTGCAAGTTTCACAGCGGCCTTTGATTCCTCCATCGGTACAATACAATTTAAATACTTAATACATCATTTCAATATCCTTATTTGTGCACAAAGACTGGAACACTGAGAACAGAGAAATAAGCCATTTCAATCTCAAAATTCACTTCAGCATAGCACTACATATTAAATGTTAACAACAAATCTTAAATTTCCACTGATGAACTAACGCCCTCCTAACGTCATTCATAAATAAATCTGCAGTATAATAAATTCTGTAGTTAAATAATTATTTTAACACTATTCATAGTCTATGACGCGTTGTTCCTAAGTCTACCTAAAAGCTATGAAGGGCTTCTCTTGCTTATACAGTACATTACATGTGCACAAGCTAAAGTGAAAGCCTTATCGTGTCAAGTAGCTGTCACAGTACAGAATTACTGCCATTGCAAATAACGAGGAAAGATATCCTTAAATCTCTTTTAGAAAAACCTTCCAAGGATCCCTTGTACTACAACCCACATGTTGCAAACAGAGATGCTACTACTCCCTTTTTATTTCATTTAATGCCTGAAAAGCAAACATGCAATTCTATTAGGTAGCAAGAAGTGTTTTCACACATTTTTTTTATTTCAAATTGTGATTAGAATTTGAAAGGAATTCAGAGAGCTGAAGATATACAATCCCTCTGAGAGTCAAGATCGTCTCTACAAGCCCTTGTCTAGAAGCAGCTATAGTGTTCACATGCAAATGAACTGATGGCTAAATTTATCAGCACATGTGCTGTGCATTTCTGTTCCCTGAATAAATAGTCTATGTCTGGCAGTAATTCAGCACTGGGTTTACCCAGAAATGGCCAGTATTGTCTAACTCACTCAGTTCATACCAACAATAATAGAAGTGGTCGAGAAAGATGTATCTAATTAATTGTTTTCGCAGGTGATTCTTGAGTGTCATTATGGCCGCAGAAAATAGAGTAAAGCAGTTTGGCACAGATCCTAATTTCAGTAAATTGGTAAAAACCCTAATTAAGATAGAGTCAAGTTGTAATTTGAATTAGGTTGAGTCATTGGTTTAACTATTCTGGCAGAGAGAATGACAGCCTGACCCTAAGCTTGCATAATTCTTCAGTTACAGAGTTCAAAGTAGCACATGAATGAAGATCTGGCTAGAAGACAGAACAAAGACAAGGGGACGTGAACTATCCAATGGAAGTGGAGTGCTCACAAGAATGTGGTTCATAGTTCAATGATTTGAAGAATATTGTTTTCAGCTAAAGTGATAAAGAGGTTCTTGAAATATATGTTCTAAATGGGGAGGAGAAGGCATCAGTGCTATATTGTTTCACGAGTTAAGATTCTGATTTTGTCTCCAAATGGAAACCACAAAAATCAGTGACAATGACAGAGCACAGATTGGAAAATTCAGATGAGTTATTAAAAAGGGGAATTTGAGATATTCTGCCAAGGCCAAAGGGATGCAAACCATGAAGGTTTTAGGTGGTTTACATCTGTTTTATAGTACGCGTAGTAGGCTGTGACTGTGAGTCCTCGATGAATAGTGGATGAAACTGCAGAATCGGAAGGAATTGCCACAGAAGTTTTTGGTAACAAATCATTGGTGAGATAGTGAAGGAATGGGTAGCTCTCTGTGAATTCTTGTTGATGAACAGAGTGTTGGGGTTGGACACCTGACTGAAATAAAGCATTATAAATAGGAACAGGGAGGTGAAGAAGGACCAATTGCTGACTCTAATTTGCATGGATGTAGAAGCAGTTGTCTAAGGCTACAGATTCTTTTGCGTCGGAGAAGTTCAAAGACAGCAAGTAGAAACAGGGCCACAAGGACATTAATAAGAACAGAGCAGTAGAAAAAAAACATGCATTTGGATGTTAAAAGATGAAGCAGAAATGAACATTTTTTAGCTTTTGGCAAAACAGAGGCCGGATCAGTACTTTGAAAATGAGAGAACGAGTCTGCAATTTAGTTTGAGTATCCAGCAACATGAGCAGAGGGAATTGTGAGTTGGTTGTAGATGGAACCCAAATGAGTCTTCTCAGGGGGAGATTTGTCATTTATTTGTTTATCCATACATCCATTATCCAGGAAGGTGTCACTGGGGAGCTGGAGCTTATCCCAGCAAGCAACAGGCGAAGGGCAGGATACACCCTGGATGGGACAGCAGTCCATCACAGTGTAGACACAGAAAAACACGCACGCACTCACATCACGGACAGTTTTCCCAGAGGCCAATTAACCTTTTTATTTGGACTGTAGGAGGAAACCAGAACACCTGGAGAAAAGTCACATGAACACAGTGAAAAAATACAAACTCCACACAGATGACACCCCAGGTCAGGGCCCCAGAGCTGGGAGGCATCAATGCCAACCAGTGCGCTACCATGCTGGCCTTATTTATGTGTTTATACCATGGTTCATTCCTGTGACCTTATTAGGAATGGTCCAGTCATTGTTGAATGTTCATTCTTAATATGCCAGTCATAATGATTTACAGTGAATAATCTGAGTAAATTATTAGGAACACCGTTTGATAATCTGCATCATCCTCCATATTTACTTTCCTCATCGGCCAAAGACAGCTGAGTGAATACAGTCTTATAATAGCCATTGTTTGAAACCTTCTAAATAAAGCAATTAGTCTGAAAAAAGTGCAAATGTTGTTAAACTTGCTGAAACTCAGCTCCCTCTTGTAGTCAGAATAGTTATTTCAAAAACCACACTCATGCATTCTAAGGCCTACTGTATTTTTGAATCATTTGCATGCTAAATGACCTGTCATCACATCTGTAGGGTTTAGAGAATCCAACTGTATGATCTCCCACTAGATCATACTGTATAATACACATGACTAACCACATTGACAAAAATATATAATTTTGTTTCAATATCATTATGCAAGTACTGTATGTGCTCTAGACTCGTGATACTATGCTCACAACCGAAGAAGGCTCCACAGCTGAAACATTGTGTTTTCTTTCTTCTCTTTTCAGCATGGAATAACCCTTTACTTGTTCCTAGGAGATATAATACTAGGATACTGGAGAGCAGAAGTGGGTGAGGTTAGGGTTTGATCTCCTCCTCAGTCTTTGTTTAAAACTCCAAGAAAAGCAATAGCTTGCTCATGTGACACTTGAGATGGTACCAGCTGGGAAGTGTCAGCATTTGCTACGCTCTATCCATGCCAAATGAACATTGTGTTTTACAGAGAGCTGCAACTGTGAGTGGTAAACTAACAGTAGAAAATTGACTTTACCATGTCCTGTATTACACTTACAAAGAATCAGCTTTATTTAGCCTGTGCTTTTCTGGAGTTCTACTCGAAAAAGCCTCTTGCATGATATGGAAGTCTTCATTTCAAATGGGGCTGTTTGAATGCAAAGTGCGCTGTTAGCGGTACAAAGAAGAGCTCAGTAAATTGACAGAGTGTTGGTGGTCCTTGTTCATTCACAGCTGTCAGTCTGGCTATCAGTCGTGTAACAAAGATGCTAGAAGCTGTGTTTTTATTTTTTACATTTTAATTCAACCTTTCAAATATCTCTTTCTACTCTTGGTTGACTGTCTTTGTGTATAATTTATTGAAGGAATGCTACTTTTCCATGTGGAATGATGATGCAGGGCATATAAGACGTTAACTGTAACATTGACTCAATTGAGAATTTTGTAGTGTACATCTTGGGTACCAAGGAATCCCCTAGCATGAACTGTTGCGTGTTTGCCTGTTTTCTGAAAACCAATGTTTTTTCCTGCTGTTTCATGAAGTGTGGGTTGTATTTGGAAAACTCTGCATTCTTGAGTGTATTTTAAATGGTTTACATACAAGCAAATGTACAGTAGCTGCATTGAGAACTACAAATGGAGCAGTATCACTGCCAACAGATTGGAGTCTGGCTGAAAACCCCCCTGGAATGTCACAAGCCCTCTTACCCTCACAAATGAATGATTTTCAATAGTTAAATTATGTGCCTGAATGCACAGAGTCTTGGTGTTCCCTTGAGAACTATGGCTACCTAGGCCTTAGGGCCAGATTTTTATTTCTTGGTCAAGAGAGTCAAAGCGTTTCCGCCAACAATTTCATACCAAGAAACCATTAACTTCATTGAATTCTGGAATGTGCCATCTGAGGTTTCTATAAACAAAATAAATGGTCATTCAACCATCTGAGAGAATGGAAAAACCTCCAGTACTTCATCATCCAGTTCAATATTTGCGGCTTATTTCAGAAAGCAAGCAAAATAAGGCTGGTGATTTTAAAAGGTTATTCTTTTATCAAAAACTGCTTTCCCTTAAATGCCTGTTGAGCTGAGTGTTAAGGATAAAAAGTGAACCGAACATCAGTGGACAATAATTTTATCTTCAATATCTCCACTCCCACTCCTCCAATTGATGCAGAGAAAATGGTGGAAGGCTAACTGACTAGTTTTTGACTACCATCCCCATTCACAATTTGCCATCAGAGTTTCAACTTTAAAGTAAGAATTACGTAGAACAATCTGGTTTTAAAAAGAACACTTAAGGATCACTATTCATTTGGCTCTTGCAGTTGTAGCAATATTTTCCATTGGAGGAACTTTGCTCATTGGCAAAAATCCTTGAACTGTGGCTCAATATACATTTTTTTATCTGTGCTGGATTTCCTTTGAGGTTGACCACTGCAAATTGAGGCAGTTATCCTTTGCTTCAAATGTTAAATCATTACTAAGGAGGTCAGTTAACTTTTGCTAGGAGTCCCTGGCTTTTTGCTCAATAAGCATCCACTGAACAGGAATTGACTGTCCAGTGCTAAATAATAATTTGGTACTGTAGCTGATATGTTTAAAAAAAAAACAGTGAAAGAAAACAGCTTTTAAAGGCAAGCAAAAGGCTTGTTCCAATTAGCGCCATAGAAATAAATGAAAAGATTCCTGTTAGCTTTTTGTTGTGGAAGAATTAAAGGCTTCCAGTAATATGCTTGTCAATATTCAGTGTATCTCCAGATAATTATTGTTGTTAGTTTTAGAATAGCCCTTTTTATACACCCATTATAGATCTGGGTCACAGTACTATTACATGCTGTCCTTCAGAGGAGAATAAATTAAGCTTAAATGAAAGAATTCCCTTGATACATTTACCTGTCTGTCTAACTGATCTATATGCAGATAGGAAGTTGTTTACTTAAGGAAAGAATCAATTCTACTGTATAGTGAGAGGCCAGGGGAACAAATGCTCTCTAGGTCTCATTTGAAACAAGCCTTTTGTGAATGCTACTTTTGAGACACTATTTTTGGTAGCACTTCAGAGTAGGAGACACCTGTAAGGCATGAATTCTGCCTTACAGAATTCTAGGCACATCGTGTATGCTAGTAAATGCCCAATGTTTGATTGTTTAATGAAGCAGGAAGGGTATGTGTCAGTTATTTATTACTAATACAGGGTCATATGTACTTTCCCAGGCGGCACAGTGGTTCAGTGGTTAGCACTGCTATTTCCGAGCTCTGGGGCCCAGGTTTCAATCCCGGACCCAGGGTGTTTTCTGCAAGTTTGTATGTTCTCACCATGTTCACATGGGTTTCTTCCGTGCACTCCGGTTTCCTCCCACAGTCCGAAAACGTACTACGAGGTTAATTGGCTTCTAGGAAAGACCGACCCTGGTATGACAGTGAGCATGTCTGTCTCTGTGTGTAATAGACAGGCATTCTATCTGTGTCTCTGTGTGCCCTGTTATAGACAGGCATCCCATCCCATCCTGTGGCATCCCATCCAGGGGGGTATCCTACCTTGCGCCCGTTGTTTGCTGGGATAGGCTCGGGCTCCCCTGTGTCCCTGAATTGGATGAAGTGGTTAGAAAATGGATGGGTGTACTGTACCTGGCAGGCCTTTGTACAAGTGCTGGTCAGCTCCTGTGGTGCGCAAGTGTATCATTCAGATGTACCCAACATGTATCTTACACGTATCTCCTTTTTTAAAGCTAAAACCTGCTACCTTTTGAAGATTGTACTCATTCACATGTTTAGAAGAAAACATGCTTTCCAGTCCAAATATCCTGGCTGGTGGCTTATTGAACAAATAAACACCGTGAATGCATGCACACTGCAGCATCGTACAAACAGATACTTTACTGGTACAACAGTCACTGATCAGAACAACTGTAATGAAAGCTGCTAGGTTTGCCCTTTCATTTCTCTAGTGCACTTGTAGATTGATAACATGGCTGCTGTTCTTTTTAATATCACACAATCGACCGCTTATGCTTCTCTAGCTCAAGGTGAGGGGAAATACAATAAATTAACCAGGTACCAGTACATTGGTCAGTGGTTGTGCAAACTCCTATTGTGGAGTGAAAGATGACACTGCTCAATGCTGTTGTGCCCTCTGTGTCAGAAGAAATCAATACTCTTTGAATGGCTATGGCGTGTGTGTAACATCTTAGCCCCAGCACTTTCTTCTTACTAGGATATTCCTTGTGGTCAGTTTTGTTTAGTCCACTGAAGGAGAACTACTAACGTTAGCTATTAATGCTCGCATTGATGAAGAAGGTCATAGAGAGGAGCCTGAAGCTCTTACAACTGCCCTTGCACTAAGTGTTTGTCAGACACCAGCTTTATCCTTACTACGTAGTTACTGTTCCCTCTCCATAGTTGGAGTGTCTAAGTCTGAATGTTTCTTTCTTTTGTTTAATGAGACTTAGTGGCTCCAGAATGCAGATAAAACTAAAAGTTAACCACTGTTTCTTTCTTCAGTGTAGCATTTCTTCAATCTTTAGTATTATTTTAGTATCCAGAGTTGTGCAATTCTCCAGTACGGGGTTATTTTCCACTATAATAACAACACAGGTATTGACCCCAGGGCTCCAGCACTGCAAAGCAGTTATACTAACCTTTGCGCCTACCTATGGTAAAATATTGGGTTCAAAACAACTCTTTTTTGAAATTGTTTTAATCCTTTACAATCTTTTGTGTGTTAGATTTTGACTCTAGGGTTCCAGGGCTCCAGGTTTCAATCCCCAGTAAAACTCTCTGTAGTATAAAGCTGGTGTATTACCCACAGGATCAACATAGGAATGATACTGATATTATTGCTGTGCACACGTAACAAATAAGTTTTACTGGGATGTGTGGTATACTGATGCATTCAGTTTACATTCTTTTTGAAAGACTATTATTCAGGAATTTACACAGGTTTCATAAGTATTTCCCAACAGAGCTGGAACCAATATTCTGGGTATAGAAAAGCTGACTATGTTAGACTTGTGAAAGTATACCCCTCAGGATAACTTCAAATTACATTTCTAACTTATTAAAATTGACATAACATATGCCTCAATGTCTTATATTCAGAAATCTCCCTAAGAACATATGCAAACGAGAGAAAGCCATTCTTAAAGGTGTCAGAGTCTGGGCCTAAAATGCCTAGCTGAGAAGCCTGTTCCAGACACTCACCACTCTTTGAGTAAAGAAAATGTGTCAATATTATTCCTACGTGTCATTATTCTTTGAACTAAATTTAAATGGTTTAATGGAAATATACATAGTTCTATGGACCTCAGTTTAGCAGTACTTTCTTATGTATCAAACCAATACAAAGAGTAGAAGTCAAGCCATGCAGTGTTGTCCATCCTGCAAAGTGCTATGAACTGCTATCCAAACGTCTTATACATTTTAGACACACTCTATAGTATTATAATAATAATAATTGCTTACACATACATAGCACTTTTCTGGACACTCCACTCAAAGTGCTTTACAGGTAATGGGGATCCTCTCCACCACCACCAATGTGCAGCCCCACCTGGACGATACGACAGCAGCCATAGTGCGCCAGAACACTCACCACACACCAGCTATCAGTTGGGAGGAGAGCAGAGTAATGAAGCCCGTTCAGAGATGAGGATTATTAGGAGGCCATGATTGGTAAGGGCGAATGCGAAATTTGGCCAGGACGCTGGGGTTACACCCCTACTCTTTTCGAGATAGACCTTGGGATTTTTAATGACCAAGAAAGTCAGGACCCCAGTTTTACATCTCATCCAAAGGACAGCACCTTTTTACAGTATAGTGTCCCCATCAATATACTGGGGCATTAGGACCCACACAGACTGCAGGGTGAGCGCCCCCTGTTGGCTCCACTAATACCTCTTCCAGCAGCAACCTTAGCTTCCCCAGGAGGTCTCACATCCAGGTACTGACCAGGCTCACACCTGTTTAGCTTCAGCAGGTTGCCAGTTGTGAGTTGCCAGTTATGAGTTGTACAGTGATATGGCTGCTGGCGTATGTTATGAGTATCAGCAATTTGTGCCAATAATATTTTCTACTGTTGTAACAACTTTAACTGTTACTTATACAGCTTTTTTTTGAGTGAGGAGAAGCTAAGATAATTTAGCAATCTTTATTTCTCACAGATCCTATCACAACAACGTCCATGAGCAGCGGACATGAAGTGTCATTGTAGCTAATCCATCATATTGACTGATAAAATCTAAGTGACGAATTGTCAGATGTTACACATTATTTGTTCTTTACAGATCCATAATGCCAAAAAGCTACTTTTGGTACTACAAAATGCAGATTAATTGGGATTAACAGGCTTTTCTAACACAAAATGGATAAATCTCAGTAGAAGAGCACCATAGAATAGTGTTTCTGCATAAAGAATGAAAACCATTGAGCGAAAACGTAGAACAATGAAAAATGTTCTTGCTCAGCAGAGTATAATGGGAACAAACCTCTGTGACCTTTTCATGAATTCAAAACATTGCCTCCACACATTTTAAACAAGAAGCCTTGAATTAAATCTTTAGGATTATCTCATTGAAATTCCGGAAAAACTGAAATAAACCCTTCTGATCCAGCTACTTCTACCTCCCAGTTAGTCTACTAGAATTAACGGCACCGCGAGTCTGTCTCACCCAATCATAGGGTGGATTGGCGCCTTGTCCCTCTGGTTCACATGTTACAGCAGTGTCGCCTCCTCGCCTTCTCCCCAGCACGAAGAAGTGTGCTATACAGTCTCAAGCAAAGGACAGGAGAAAACCGGTGCCTATTTTTTCCTTCTGTACCTTTCATGTAATCCAGCCAGGACTGTGCTTCGAATTTCCTCCTCTTAAATTGATCATTTTGCTAACCTCCGCAGCATAGCCTTTTTCCTGTTTCTTTGACTTCAAATGCTTTTTTTCCTAATCCATTCTAGTATCCCACTCAGTTCTTTCTCTGTATTCTTTTTTTATGATTAATCTTTTTCCTCCTTCCCTACAAAAAAACCCTAGCATTTCCGCACTGGGGTCCTTCATTATTAGTTTAAGGCAAGAGGAACTGTGCATACAATAGGTTCATATCATATTGGGAATGTTTATCTTCGTTACCACACTAAATAGGAAGAGACAATCAAAGCAGAAAGTCAGTCATTACCTCAAGAACAGAGTCAGGTCACTTACTAGACTTACCTAGTGTTTAAATGCGAACCTCTCAGGTTTTGGTCTTTCTTTTAGATCAAAAGCAGTTTCTGTAGACATTTCAACACCTACACAATAATGAAAATCCACCCATTCAATTATTATTCTTCCAATTCAGGATCTCGGTGAGCACAAGTGCAAAGCGAGATACCCCCTGGAAGCAGGGCAGACAGACACAAACTGGAAGCTGGTTTGGTCCCCGCTGGTTGCTGGCTACAATCTCTACAGCATGCGTCCATCTCAGGAAAAGCTGTGACAACCCCTGACTCCTCTTATGTCCTACCATCCATCCGTTTTCAAAGTGCTTCATCCAATACAAGCTCACAGGGGAGCTGCAACGCATTCCAACAGGCAAGAGGCGGAAGACAGGGTGCACCCTGGATGGGACACAGGGCGCACACAGACACTCACACCTGGGACAGTTTTCCCAGAAGCCAATTAACCTACCAGTATGTCTTTGAACTGTGGGAGGAAACTGGAACACTTTGAACTGTCGGAAGAAACACACACAAATGAAACAGTACAACATACAGCACAAACTCCACGCAGATAGCACCGCAGGTCTGGATTGAACCAGGGCCCCAGTGCTCAAGGCAGCAAAGCTAACCAGTGTGTAGTGAAAATCATATTGCAAAAGCTCCACAAGAACAAGCTCTAATAGGCTTCACCTGGTTTTCACAAAAAAGACGCTAATCACAAATGGGCACAGTGGCTGAATTACCAGAAGAGCTTTCTTGAATGGAGAGTTAAAGCATATTCAGGAGAACACTGAGAAGGATACCTCATAGTGTCACTCATATCCAGCCAGTGACGTTCACTTCCTCTGACAAATCCTGCTAACATTTTTTTTAAAAGAATGCTGCCCTGTGTTTTCAGGAAACCTTAGCATGCAAAAAAATACCAAATTATTATGTTCACTGCCAAGAGGCTTAATGTCAAAATCCAAAATTTTTTTAGACAAATCCAGTTCTTGACACCTGTCTTTTTAATATGATTTTTTTTTTAAAAAACCCTCTGATTTCAAATTCAAATTCTTTGGCCATTTTCTGGCAGGGTAGTGAGATGATTAGGTTAGCCTTGGGCATTCCTGAGGCGAACTGTACCCATTGAGTTTGAGTAAAGCACTGAAACTTTACACCTTAACTGAAAGCCCTTTGATTGATGGACATCATTTTAGACAGTTTGTTGCAATTATAAAAGTTCACTAAGTTAACTAAATACCCCGAGCTATTTGAATTAACATTACAGCAAGATGGGAATAAAGGAAGAAGAACAAGAATAACCTTCAGTTCTCTGAGAAAAAAAATGATTTCGCGTCCAAGGGGCTAATTATATTTAGCTTTGAGTGTCAGTTAAGGTTATGGTGAAATTAATTCTACTTGCAGAGCCTTGGCAGAGCTCTTATATAGTTGAGGTTACAAGTACAGCAGTGCTGTAAATATAGAAAAGGACCCTTTCTTATAAAATACAAGCAGGGTGACTTTGACAAAGCAGCTCCTGTCCTATATTTCATAAGGGACCAGGAACAAAAAATTAGTGAACAGCAGGTCATGTGGTCTCATGGCCTCCTTCTAACAGATGAAAGTGTATTGCATTCAAAAGGTGAAATTGGGCCCTTCAAGTTTGCATAACACTGATTTGGAACATCATCCATTGCTTTTTACAATTTACAGAAGATTTTGTTGTGGTAATACATATTATAATTAGAAAGTTTTGACATTAGATTAATTTAATGATTTATTATTTATTCATGTTCCAGCATGGCCTACTAGCTTCAGGTTTGCTTTTCAAAGTGAGTTGTATTTGACCTTTCACATCACATTAATTATACTAGATAAATACGTTTTCACCATGAGTACTTGTACTCATGGTAACACAATCATGAAGGGCTTTGTTTGCCTTAATCCCCATTTTTCTAAGCTCTCAGTCTCAACTGAATCAATAACACCAATATTAGTGTTACAGAAGAGTTAGTTTGGTCAGCATTTGTTTTTGTTTAGGTTATGGTGAAATTAATTCTACATGTAGAGCCTTTAGGTTTTGAAAATTTAACCAGTCGATGGACATAACCAATGTAGTAAGACAGGAGACCAGTGTACGCTTCGGAAAATAAAAAGAAAATAAAATTTCAAGTTAAAAAAACTAGCAGCTTTCTTTTGCCACAATCCTCAAGAATTAATTTGGTTAATCACATTTTTTTCCTTTCTTTTTTTAGTGGGAGGCTAGCACAATAGCTTTTTTATAACCGAAGAGAAAATGTTTCAGAGATCTGCTCATTCTTTGCAACCAATTTGTAAATTAGAATATAAATTGCCAGTGAAATTATCAATAATTGGTAAGCTCTTAAGGTATATGTGGAAAATAATACATAAACTGTTTCATACAGAAATTGTATCGCAATTTCTCAATTAATCCTCCCTTCAGTTGCACTAAGGTTAAACAGCATACATTTGTTCATGTTCATTTCCTTTATAAAAACAGTGGCTATTTCAATAAAGTGGAGCACGGCAGCAATGTTGCAATTTCCTGTAATTTTAATAGGAAATAGGCATGCTTTGGGGAACATTGTGGTCAGTGAGAATTCACGGAACCATTCCTCTGTTGGATTCTGACTTTGAGCCAAACTGCAATGGTTATGTTGTAGATGCTCAGCACCTGACACAGCAATTATGCCAAACACTAACACAAAGCACATCTAGATTGAACAGCAGACATGACTGCATAAGTTACACATTGCCTGTTTGTTTAGTCCAACCACTTTACACTAGGAGCAGACTGATGATGTTCTTCCTGAATATTGACTCCAACATTTAATCAAAAGTTTTAGAAGAAGATAACAAGGTGTCACTGATGCTGGAGGTCACCACACAAGACTAATTGATTAATTAAATTAATTGACTCTTATGGCTGTCTACCTTGTGTTTAACAGACAATGGATGAGATTGCATGATCATATTAGCCCATATTAGATAAAACATTTCTGTTCTCTCTAAACAGTGGATTGAAAACTTGTTTAAATGGGAGCACATTAAGACTCCAAATTAAGAGTCCAAATGAAGATTTGTGGTTTGGCTTCTTCAATGTGGTAAGCACTCAAACATTCCCAGCGTTACTTGATACCTGGGCACTTCACACCCCTATAACTGTGATTGTTCCTGCTCTGATCTTCCCAGTTAAAATACATACAGTCTGATACTATCTGTCACTGTTCCTGTACATGTGTCCTGTGCTACAACTACAAGTCTCTCCACAAGTAGAGAAAAACAATTACCAAAGGACAAATAGGAAAATATCATTTAAAAATGAAAACAGCCAAACGCACATACTGTATGGATTCTGACTAAGGTGATAAGTCGCAGTACATGCAGAGTCCGAGTCACATGAAAGAGAACTTTCAGCAAAGATGGTCACTCGCTTTTCTGAATACTTCATGTATGCTCCCAAACAGAGTGCAGTCCTACAGAATATCCAATGTCCAATGAAGAAGAAACTGTTTTTACCTCACGCAAATCCTTCTCACTCATCCCACTTAGTGGCCGACCTCTCCAAGTTTCAAAGCAACAAGGTTTTCATTGCGTCAGCAGCAGTATTCCAAGCTGTCACTGTCCCCTTCCAGCCATCTGGATCCTAGTCTAAAGTCCCAAATAAATAACATCAAAACAGACCAGAATCCAGTGATGCGAAGAGAGGGAAGATGAAGACTCCCAGGGCAGTGCCAGCAACTTTTCAGCTGTACTTAGACCAGCCAGCAAGACTACTAGATGTCAACAGGGAATATCCCAGTTTCAAATGATGTCCAGACAGTGTGAGACCAATTTCCAGAATTTAACAACCTCCGAACCCTCCCAAAATGTGCATAAAAATGTGCCCCCATACAGTATGTCACCTGGAAAAATCCTGCATAGATACATACATACTGTAGACTAGAAGCTATCTCCATAAAATGCCACCTACTGTACGGTAGGTCAAAAACACACTGTGATTTTGGAGATGGAGATTTAAGTGGATCAAGGTTTTTGGAGGCAAATGTGTATTATGCTAAATATCATCCTAGCAGGAAAACGCCTCTTCTGAATAATTTAAGTCCCTCAAAATTGTAACTGCTGCTACTAGTTTGTATGAACCCTGAAATAGAAGAAGTAGAAAAAAACCAATATATTTATATTACTACTGGTATTATTTATTTGGATGTACAGTATAGACTACATCTGTAGAAAACAGAAAGAAGAGCAAAGTAAGTCATATCGAGCTTGCAAATCTTGGAACTGTGGAAATCATCCTCATTAAACTGTGTAATTGTGTGCATATTCCTTCGTCACTCCAAATGAGACATTAAAATTGCCTGTAAGGACTTTCCAAGTATAAAAATAAGGGGAAAGGGCATTTTATTTCCTCTGTGGTTTTGTGATTCACATTTGTGAATCATTGCTGAATGCCTGGTCTCAAATAATTGTGTAATCACGGGGCCAAAACGCAGTCTTGGCCAAAACAAAATTAAATAGGTACCCCAGTGTATACCAGATCTTGAAGTGTACACGGCGAGATCAAAGTGGACTCTAATATATGGGGTGTAAGGGTTCAGTCAAACAAACAACGGAAGCAAAACAAAAACATAGAAATAAATTTAAAAAAAATGTCATAGCAGAGCTTCTACAGACCTTAAATGTGGTCACCTGTGACTAAATGCAGACCTGCTTTACCCTGTTCTGTGAACAGATTCTAAAATCACATTTATATTTAAACAATTGGTTTGTAAGAATGTGTGTGTGCTTTCTGGATATTTGGTATTTTGTAGCTACTTGTAGAAACATTTTAGTCTAAATCATTAACAACTTACACAACATGATTGTGCGTTTTCTGGAATTTGGGTTAATAACCATAAACTTTTGTATGCTCCCTTATATTTTAGATCACATCATATACTCAACAATATGTGAGAACACAAATTCAAGAATCAGTATCTTATTCAACTGCATATCCAAGACCATGCAAAGAAAACAGGCCATGTTGCACCATCTAGACTGAATTAAGATAAATTAGCAAAATACATAATACTGTAGCACTAATACATAATACTGTACCCAACAGTGTACTGTAGCACAGTATCAGAACCTTTTTTGTTCTAGATCAGTGGCAATGGCCTGCTTGAACAATGTAATGGAATTATAAAGGCACACATCTCCTTTGTTACACAATATTCTGGATTTTCTATGCACAGAGGGGATGATTATGATAAATTTAGACATCTCTAACTGTCAGTACAGGGGGTACCACCTGCTGAGCTGGCATCCAGCTAAACAGCCAGCAGTACACAAACAAAACCAAAGAGCTATTGATTTTCCTTGTACGCAGTGATATTATCAAAGGCTGTGAACAGCAGGCTGATCTTTACAAACATACAAACAGCGCTCTACCAGTGAGAGGGAATCAAAATATCACAGGACCTTCCAGGCAGTCTGTCCACCTGGGAGACGTTTTATCAATCAATGTGACCTTCCTCTAGCGTCTGCTCACTTGCTGAATTCAAGAGCTGCTCCCTCGAGCTGCCAGTGTCTGCAGAGGAATGGGAGGAAAAAAACAGTGGTTTTGCACACACTCGGAAATCAGAGACATTTTTGTTTCTTGCAGAGCAGCTGCTGTGAAATCTGCAATTCTCACCTCTGAATGTTTCAATAACTCCAGCAGGGCACGAGGAAAAATGAACTCTGTTCCCCCGCAACACTCCATATTAAAGAGTCGAGAAAACTTTATGATCACACAAACACATCAGAAACCTCCTCTGTTGTTGACAATGACAGCTGAAATCATTCTTGTCACATATAATTGGAAATAAGTGCTAGTGGCCTTCTGTTCAGCAAACAGACTCCACATTTGTATCAGACGCTTTCATAAAATAAAATGACACCACGATAGCATTTGCTTTTCATATCAACAAGCTATTAAAAAATATAAATAATATAAAATGGGTACAGGTGGAGGATTGACCTGTATGTTATCTAAATATTCAACAGATGGCTTTCATCTAATTTATGTTAGTATGCGATAGACATTTAATGTTATTTACAAATTTGCTGTACTTTATTTGATGTGTATTTGACATATCATATTGTTCTTCTCATATCAGTTTTATTGGTCTTTGAATATTGTATTAATTCTTGTAATGTAACATGTGACTAAAAAATAAAACCTACATAGAGATAATGTAAGTTGTCTTTTTGTTTCTGTGCCAGATGTTTGCTTGTAACCAAAATGGGCACAGCTTCAGCATTTGGACACAATGAAAATTTCTCCAGAGGGTCTGTTTCATAGCTGGGCCAGCTTTATATCTGACTGACACTCGAGATATGTCGTGCTTGATTTTCTCACTTTAGCTCCTGGAAGTCTTGTTCTTGTTCCTCCTGAGCTATTTATTCCAGTTTACTCTGTGTTGTTCCTTTCATCCACAGTTTTACTTTGCCTTCTTCGCCCTGTTGGTTTCCCAGAAGGAAAAAATATCCGTTACTATAAAATATCCTTTGTACACACCTGAAGAAACTGTTTCTCCTTTCTATTTTTCTGCATGGAATCAACCTTTAATTGTTCCTTTAGCCTTAAGGGGACATTTAACCCTAATGTTTCTAGCTATGTTAATTTGCCACAAGGCCTAGCTGTTTTGCTAGATTTGCTGGATTTGCTTATATAACTTACTGTACCTGCTAAAGAGTACATCTACTTTTTTGTGCTTCATATTACAGGAATTGGGTAGCTGTATTGAACGCAGTTAATTTCTTCTGCTTCGGCCTAAAAGCCAAAAAGGACCTTCACTCAGGAGGCAGAACAAGGGCATGTCACAGGGAGTAAAAGCCCTGAGGAGTCTGGGCTGAGCTACAGAACTACAGCACCATGCCGCTGAAAGGAGGTGAAAATTGCTTCTCAAGTATGCTGTGGAAATTAAAGGAGATTTTATGGAGTGCTGAATTAAGTTGTGTCCTTTTTTATCTCCAAAAACCCAAATCCAAGGAGGAGGGGAATGAGTGTGTGTGTGTTTTAGAAATGTGCATTGAGGTGCCCTCCTACAGAAACAGGACAGAGACCATTTGAATTTTCATGCAGCTTTAAAGTACACTCTTAAGTGTGGGATTCACTGAAAAGAAAAGAAAGGCAGCTCTCCCCGGCCACTGAAAAGAAAGTAAAAATGCCACTTTGGTGCTCATGATGCAGGTTTTAGAACACACACCAGTCCTACCAGATCTCTCCCCGTTGTGGTTTCTCTGCCACCTTTATAGTTCTTTATACACGCATTCATAGAGTCACAATATGTCCAACCCACCCCAAAAAACTTGACAAACTCAAAAACGAAACTCTAGGGTTTACCTAAACAGGGAACCTAACACTGTGACTACACACTCAGACTGTACCGCCTCTCTACACACCGCACAAGGACAAAATTTCCCAGTTTTGTCCTGGAAAAAAGACAAGATGTTCCTTATGGAGTTATAATGTGTAAATGTATGCAGTTGTCTCAGAATGCGTTCTAATGATATAAAACACATTTTACATTTTAATTCAGCACTCCTTTCAATTACAATGTGGTACCACAAAATATTTCTTTTAAAGACGCATATAAATTTGTCACACTCCAACATTAAATTCGACCTTCAAATTGTACTTAAATGTTCCTGAAATTGGTAAAATCTGCTTGATCATGAAGTAAACAGTGATGGAAGTGTGTAATTAACAACAATTAACCACTCAACAAACTATGTATAGACCAGATGTCTGGCAGCTTTGAAACGTGGGGAAAAAGTGCTTTTTAATACATAATTACAGATACCGATTATAAAAATACTTTGCAAATGGAATGCATGCAGATTATACACTCTCAGATGTCCTAATCAATCTTCACCCTAGGGCAATGCAGAATTCCATTGAAAGGTAAGACAATGATACCACATTCACTCATCTATAGGAATTCAATAGAAGAGATCCTATAGGCATTCGTTCAATCCTCGTTGGGCAACAGGAAATTCTGAGATCATGTTGGAAACAGATACAATATCAATACTTACTGCATAAGTCTGTCTTTTATTAAAGTTTGCCCCACTGAGAGATCATTGACTCATAATCTTCCACCTCTTGAAATAAAACCTGTTGTTGGAGTCAGCAGTATTGAACAAAAACACCTGTGGAGCTTTAAATCAAACATCTTTCTGCCATGAACAGAGTTCGCTGAATTTTTCCATAAAGAGTTAAAAGTTTCTGATTTGTCAAAAGCAACTGCCCATTTTAACTGAAAGATTATTGTACAGTATGTTCTCATTTTTTGTACATCGTTTGACAACAAAAGTATTTTTCACTTGCCTCTGGAAGCTTAGATTTCAATATCAACTTCATAAATGGGACATCAGTGCCAAAAAATATTATAGTTACTGACAATGTTATTTATGTTACATGAAACAATACCTCAGCTCTATTGTGAAAAGTCAGAGCAAGAGCAACATATACTGTATCTTTGTTTTAGTTAAGTTAGGATAGGAAAATGATTGAGTGGCTCAGTAGTTAGCATTGCTGCCTCACAGTGCTGGGGCCCTCGGTTCAATTCCTGGGGTACTGTCTGTGTGGAGTTTGTATGTTCACATGGTTTTCCTCTGGGTGGCCTTGTCTACTCCAACAGTCCAAAGACATACTGGTATGTTTGAGTCTGTGTGTGCCCTATGATGAACTGGCATCCTATCCAGGGTGAATCCTGCCTGGTACCCACTGCTTGCCAGGAGAGTCTCCTGCTCTGCTGTGACCCCAATTGGATAAAGAGGTTAGAAACTGGGTGAATGGATAGAATAATTATCACAATTGAAAGTTTAATTAAACAGTGCACTCTAATGATTGCTCTGTTACAAACAAATGCTACAAAAAGGGTGTTACTGCCATAAAAAGAGTGCACTCTTGTCTTGAAGAGAGTTAATACATATATTCAAAACCTTGAAAGGTACTGACAATGTCTGTCTGAAGGATTTCCTTATGCTTAGCAGCAAAATAGAGATCACAGTTGGTTGTTACAAGGAAGCGCATCTTGAACAGAGAACAGGAGGTATTTCCTTACACAAAGAGTGGTGGGAGCCTGGAACACATTGGCAAGCGATGTCATGGGTGACAACTCCTATGTTCAGGAGAAACAGCTGCAAGAGATTCACAGATCAATAAACTAATAGCAGTCAAATAAGATGAATAGTCCCTCATTTGAAACCTTTTTACACTCCAAGGAAAATTCCTGTATAAGGTTTTATTATTTGTAATTTCCTCTGAAGTTTCATTTTTATCACATGCCTTTTGCTTTCTTTCATCTTCCTCGTCATCTCTATTAATGTCACTTCAAGAAACTCCCCACATAGCCTATATTAATGGCACTGCTGAATTACTGGCTCACCTCTGATGTGTTGCAGTGCTCTCTATGCCCCCGTAAAAATTTGCAGAACAAAGATATGGGAGGTGCTGTAGTTTTATTGCTAATATCTTTCATTCTCATTCCGTCTTCTTTCTATGTCTCTCAAATACAATAAAAGCCAAGTTATACAGGACATTAACATTTTTCGCAAGTCGCTTTGCAGAAGTAAAAGTTTCGATGTAAAAATACTTTTAACAGTTTGTTATAGAAAATGTATTTTAAAAATAACTGAAAATATATTGTACACTAAATTTAACAAACCCCAAAAAATATTGCTGCGTTTTGTTTGGAATTTATTTTTATTTCAAAACAGACACATCTCCCGTATTTGAAAGAACTGCGTGGGAAACAAAAACAAAATAAGGCACACTATGTCAGAACCAATAAAAGGATTCTAGGATATTATCAAACATTACAGTCACGGCGAACAGCAGTTTATCGTCGATGGCGATTGAACTGTTGACTCAGGGGGAGCGCTCAGGATTGACGGGGTGTCTGCAGAGAGACAAATCCGGCAGGAAAACGCCAGTGCAACAGCAGTGACAGGCCGCTCTGCGGAGGTAGGAGACGGCAGGACTCGGGGACTGTGAGCGCAGAAACCCCTCAGAGACATGACCCGCAGACAGCCGGGAGAGATCTCTGGCTCCTTTGCGGTCCTTTTAAATCTCCTTCAATAGCCTTATAAAGTTATTTTCTTCCTGCTATTTTAATAAGTAACTTTAATTAAAAAAAACTTACATTCAATTTTAACCACTCCTTCGTGTGTAGAATATATACATATACATTCATATACAGTACAGAAAAAAATACAGTATGTGTGTGCATGCACATGGTTTTACTATGGCTTCAGTGGGAAGCGAAGCTGTAGGGGGCTCATACCTTGTTCTCAGTCAAGAGCAAAACCAGCTGAACCTTAAAAGTGTCACACTCGAGGAGCCCGTAAAGGTAAGGCTGTGAAATTAATCATTCCTTCAACCTAATTTTCCGCAAATGTGTCAGACTTTTAGGTGGCATACGGAGGCCTCAGCGGCAGTATGACTGGAATGATCAAATAAGCAAAAAGAAGAAAGAAAAAAACATATCGTTTTTCAAATTGATTGTTCCCAGTTAATCTGTATATGCGTTATTAATGACTCCCCTACAGGGAAAATGCTTCATTTAAGCAAGGCAAAAGCTCCCTTACAGTTCTACTCACGAGATGCACAAACCTTGTCGACTTTTTTTATTTTTCTGTTATCAGAGTAATAGTCGTTATGGATGAACAGAAAGATGGTGTATTCCCCCCCCCCCCCATCTATTCCTGTTCGACTTTATCACAAGAATCAGTCTGATTTTCTGTTTGGTTTTGCAGAGACAACAGCAGTATCAGGTGATAGAACGGCACCATCTATACGGAGCCAATGTTTCCTCTGCCATCTGTTCACTTCCTTTCCTACAGTAATTTTACTTCTTGTCCGATATCGCCGTGCACTTTTTTTCCCGCCTTTGAGGCAGTGTGGTCTATTACGCGTGGTCGCTGCTTTGCCTTACTGTTCAAACCTGGCCAGGAGGATCAGGGCTCAGTTCTGGCCTGTGGTGGAGTCTGAATGTTTCTTCCCTGTTCATTTAAAAACAGTCAAGTTCTCTGGCTTCCACCCACCTCCCAGAGACATACTGGCTGGCTTTCATTAGGTTTTTGCAAAATTGCGTCCACCAAAGTTTGATCCTCAGATCCCATGAGGAAGGTGATTGGGCTCCCCACCTCATTAGTTATCCAAAGGTGGATCAGTTTTGCCCATAACCAACTGCATATAGTGCAACGATATGCCAAGCATAACTGGGATATGGTATACACTTAAAAATGCTGATACTTCAGATGCTCACACAAGATGTATGGTACCCAGGCACCTCAGACAAGGAGATACAAATGCAATAATAAGAGCGAAGGAACGCAAGGTTGTGCATGGTGTTGCCATTAGCAGCTGCTAATGGTATCCAAATGTCCAAGCAGTGATGTCATGGAGAAATTCGGAGATGGGGGAGGGTTCTTGGGGAGTTCAAATTAATGAGTGTAATCAGAGGCAAACAGGGAAAGAGCCACGGCCAATTAATATAAACAGGCTACCAGTCGACGGCAAATTTCTGTTGAGATGCAGCTCAGCTGTAGTCAACAGCAGATGCCCTCTAGGACGACGGGGGGGGGTTCGGCACATCAGAAGAATGAGAAGGCATATAACAGCAAAGACATCGTGCCAAATGCAGACTGACAGACTTTTGGCAGGCTTTGATGGCAGGATGATTTTCCATTTTATAGTTCTGATGAGGTGTCATTTCAACTGGCTGGTAAATTCTAAAACCTTCACCATGCGGAATTCCACAGCCACTGAAAGAGGCAGGGCACCAGGAAATATTCAAAACCCAAAGGGGGTGATTTAGTGAGAGATTGTTTTTTAAAAGTCACAGGAATGCCGAACGTAGGTTCTGGGTCTAAAATGTTAAATCAGTCGTAGAGTTCTATTTTGAATTTGCTCACTTTTCTCTGGTAAACAATTCATTGGATTGCTTTGCTAGATTTGCATCTTTTTTTTTTGTCTTGTTGTTATTTGCAGTCTGAGTAGCATGCACACAAAAAAACATTATTCTTACAGGGAGATGCGAAGCCATTAAGACATATTTGTTAAATTAAGGTGCATTTTTCCTCTCAGTTTGGGCCTATGTTTTTTCAAAAGCAGTCTCCATGCTGTTCACTATTACAGTTTAACTAAGCACACAGAGAGTTCCCTCACAACATTAGTTGGAGTGACCGACAAGAGCTTTAGCAGGATTCAGCCATCTTTAACTAAACTGTTTTTCTCTCAGAACATGTGTTCTTAATCCTACAGCAATATATTGGTTATACACTCAATGCAAGCTTCATGTGTTTTTATAGACATCGAAACATAATTTTGATATGGAACAAAGTAATAATTTAAAATGGGATATAAATGTGATATACAGTAAATGATTTTAAACAGGAATTGATTGGTGTTTCAGTAAATATTATAATATGAAAGTGAGAGTATCCCTGTTCCTGTTGGTGAATATGCTGAAAATAAATAAGCATACATTTATACTAGGGCACTAAAATACAACCTGAGCAATTAAACCAGTGCTTCTTGGTGTATATATACTTGGTTTTGTAGGTGAAAACAGCAAAAATTATTAAATAAATATGATAATTTATTTAGCTTCTGTTCTTGAATTTATATACTCATTGAACTCTGATTTTCCAAAATTTCCATTGCGCATCTCCCAATACTCTGATGGACTGAATATAATTGTTAACATATTAACAATGAATACATACTGTACAGTAGAGTTCAAATTAATCTAAATTAAATTTCGCTAATGAGGCATTTCAATGAAATGAGAATGAATGTTGCCTTTTAAAAAGGTGGTGTGCAGTTCGCTTTTTGTCTCGCTTGATTATGAGTTAAATAATGATCTGAAAAGAAATTTCAAAAGGATTAAAGATTAAGTTAAACCTCTTCTAATTACGTTTAATACATTTCTTAAAGGAAGAGATTTGATCAAGGCTAATGGAGTGGAAAACAGAACTGAACACCACGAAAAAGGGGAGGATTGAATATAAAAAGTAAACCAAGCCTTTAAAACTAAGGAAATGGGACTTTTACAAAAGAACAGCAAATAAATCTTATAAGAAAGGTTGAAATCACCCCCTCGCAAAAAAAAGGGTCACATTGAACTTCTCAGTATTTTACATCTTAAGATTAGATGTGAACATGTATGAAAAAAGTTATAAATGAGAGGAGGTCACAAGACCCATCTAGCCTGTTTGGTAGTTAACATTTAATAACAGGATCTCATCCAGCCATTTCTTGAAAGCAACCAGGGTATCAACTTTAACAGCATGGCTGGGCAGCTTGTTCCATACTCCCACCACCCTTTGGGTAAAAAAAAAAATTGCCTCTCAGCACAGAGCAAAGATGCCCATTTGGAGAGCAAGTTGAGCCTTCATCACCCAGATGTGTCAGATTCAAACCTGGGTTGTGGCATTATTTAACTGGCACCAGAATTGCCAAGTTGGCACCACACAGTTGGCTAAGTGCTGTGCAAGTGTGCATAGGCTTGAGACCGCTAAAAAAAAAGTCACTCTCTGGGCTCTGGAGAGCCTTTGGTGCTGTCATGGGGAACCTCTGGTTCTGTGTACTTAGCCAGTATAGGTGCAGAAGAGCTCACAGGGTGCGTGGGGTGAAGTGTCCGAGCTCTTTGGCTACTAATGGTGGCAGTTGGGAGAAACCAGTGAGAAGCTGGGAGGATGTTAAAAAATACTTAGCAGCATATCAATTTTTATCTGAAAATAACAGATGCTTTTGTTAATCCTGAAGATCCATCTATTATTAGAAAATTGCTTATTCCTGATAAAGATCACAGCAACCCGGAGCCGATCCCAGATGTGTAGGGCAGCAGATGGAACTGGGACACTGACTAACCCAGCCGGCATGTCTTTGGGAGGCAGAAGGAAACTGGAACAGCTGGAGGAAGCTTGAATGAATCATGTGCAAACTCCGCACAGACGGAGCCCCAGGCCAGAATCGAACCCAGGACCTAAAAGTTTGTGACGAGGCAGCTCTAACTGCTCGTCTATTGTGCGGTCCAATCCTCAAATCATTTCAAAAAGCTTTGCAGTTTTCGTGCTTTCGATACAATTTTATCTTTTAGTTCGGTGATTTAAGGGGAGACATATTATGAACTCTGAAAACACACAGAATCAACGTATTCAAGTGTTTTAAAGACATTGTAAGCAGGGTTAGTGACATTTCACCTTTAATACATTATCAATGACTACTAAAGCACTTGATTTGCTTTCTTGCTTTGTTCATATGGCTAAAGAAGTGAACTGGCCTCACCGGAACAGATAGGCAAGTTTATTTCTTAGAGGGTAATACAATAGATCACAACATTTTTAATCAAAATATATTAAAATGATAAGAGAGCAGAATAATATTTTCATTTTTCTTTCCGTAATAATAACCTTCTTATTCAAATGTGTCTCCCTGAAGAATATTAGATAACTAGCATAGAGCATTTCATGACACAGATTGGAAAAGTCAAAACACTAGTGGAATCAGTGGGAATGTGGGAATCCCTTTGTTAAATTGTTAATTGAGGTCTACACATGAGGGCTGGGGTCTTGTAACATTAAATCTCTCTCTCTATCTTTAATTCTAAGACATATAAATTATAACTACCACAAATGTTAAATGTAATAAAGTGTATTGTAGAAATATCTGGTCTGCAAAAACAAAATTTTAAATCCATGAAGATGTTTTCAACCCTGTTATGCTGTCATTTGAAACAAAGTAGAACTGGAGAAGGAGAACATGAAGAGCAGGAAATGCTTTAAAATGTACCACATCTCTCCAAAATAATGTAAATGCAATGTAAAAGAATTAAATGTCTTTAACAATTGCAGTCGTACACCTTATTCTTTTTAAGATGTGTGTACTGGGCCTCAAATGTATTCCTACAATGACAGGAGTATGGAGTTCCCCTCAGAAAGGAGATAATCTTCGATGGATGAAAGGAAGTTCAGGATAGCTGTGTTCTGTGTGCCCTCAAGAGGCATAAACAGTAACTGCAATGGTTGGCAATTTTCTTCTCCTTCTTGTTTTAAATGGAAACGAATGCTTAGTGAAAAATCAGAAATTCTTCTACTTTTTATCATGGAATTAACCTTTACCTGTTCCTAATTTGCACAAAGCTGTTAACAAATCACACCATGACACAGTTCCCCATTCGAACCTCTCTTAAGCATTTCATTCTTCATCATAAAATCTGATGCATTCTTCTTCAGATTCAGATTTCATTTAGGGGTTTATTTTCACTTCTTACATGTGTTTGTCAATACAGGGCGATTTGCACTGAAATGCAACTGGAATTATTATTTTAAAACACAGAGATTCTTTCCAGTTTACCCAGCAGATATATCCCAACAGAAATAATGCTACTTCCAAATTAGTAGATAGAAATTCAAGGCAATTTATTGCTGATTCTATATACATTTTATTATTAACCATCCTGTATCCAAGATTCCAATCAGTATTTTCATTGATTAGGTTATTATGTCAGTCAGAGTGATTTATTCTAGCCAGTAAATTACTTTGTGTCAGAAAGATTCCAGCTTCATATACTACAAATAGATCAAAATCTCTCTCATTTTGCTCAAATTTAATCCAAGTCCCTTTTTATTCTGCCTGCACACACCGCCGCACTTTTCCCATTCCACAAAACTTTCCACCATTTCTTATCTTCACTGTTTTATGTGGAAGATGGTAAATAACAGACAATTTGGGTTCCCTAGAAAAAGTCCCTTAGTATAGATTGACGACAGTCTACAACAGCTACCACTACAGGCTGCTTCATAATTACTGACAGCCCAACATGACAGGTACTTTGAAACTGATGGATTTCCTACATACTGGTATCCTGCCCAGGCAGAAATCCTGCCTTAGGCTCTGTACTCCCAAGGTAGGCTCCAGGTTGCTGCAATGCTTGCCAGACATAAGTGGATTTCTGATATGATTGATAAGTTGGATCGGTGAATGGATAGAGATTCCTACAGAATCTGTACAAGGGTACCTAAAGCAGCAATGGTCATATATTGCTCTTGCGCCACCAAGTGGTATGTTGGTGCCTCAGATTTGTTCCAAGCTTCTTTTCCCCCTTCTTTCATACTGCGGCTTTTAATTAAAATAAAAAGCCGGGAAAATCCATCCATCCATTTTCTAACTATTTTATCCAATACAGGGTCACAGGGGTCCTGGAGCCAATCCCAGCAAGCAGTGGGCACAAGGCAGGGTACACCCTGGATGGGACACCAGTGCAGGCCACACACAGACACACCATTTAACCTACCAGTATGTCTTTGGACCGTGGGAGGAAACCGGAGCACCCAGGGGGAACACACGCGAACACGGAGAGAACATACAAACCCCACTCAGACAGCACCCCAACAAACCCAGAACTCCAGAGCTGGGAGGCAGCAAGGCTAACCACTGTGCCAATGTGTAACCCAGCTGGTAGAATAATAAGGAAAACTAAAATTGTTTTGTTACTGTAAAAAAGCTGCAATTCTCTTGCATACCGAAACGTACATGTATTTGCTATCATTCCAAATTACACACATACTAAACAATAAAGCTGCTTTTTGACAATTCAGTGTGGTATATTTACTGTAGGAATTTTGCACCTTACCCTTGGTTTTATAGCGATTTGACCAAACCACAGGAAAAATTAAGGATCTGCGCCTGTGGCTGGAAGGTTGCCGGTTCAAATCCCGTGGCCGGCAGAGGAATCCTACTCCGTTGGGCCCCTGAGCAAGGCCCTTAACCCCAGCTGCTCCAGGGGCACCATATAAATGGCTGACCCTGCGCTCTGACCCCAAGCTTCTCTCTCCCCATGTGTGTGTCTAATGGAGAGCAAGCTGGGGTATGTGAAAAGACAAGCTCCTAATGCAAGAAATTGTATATGGCCAATAAAGTGATCTTATCTTGGATGCTTTGTGTTTGAAAGTGCAATATTAAATAACACATTCGGGTAATCCAAGCTTAGAGCCAGCACCACAAAGACCTGGCCTGGGTCAAAGTGCTCTGGCAGACCTAATGGAGATAAACAGCGCAGTGCCTGAGTTAATACTTCACATGCTTAAATTCGTAGAAACGCACACACAGGTCACAAGAACATAAACAACTGCACAAAAAATCTATTTATTCTTGCTCTTCAAATCTTTAAAAAGATTGGTACAGAATGGGATAGAGATTGGAATCCGGTAATGAGAGAGTTAAAATTAGAGAGGAATTCTTTATGAAAACCATACTGCTCCATTTAAAAAAAAAGAAGTCACAAAGATCCGCAGACGCCAATGAGCAGTATTTTTGAACCTGTGCGTCATACTTGAAAACCAAGCCAAACCACTTATTAAACTAAGGGAAGCCAAGTGCCATAAAGATGGGATTGGAGCAGCTTGTTATTTTTCTTTCTTGAGATGAACAGGAAAAGATCAATGGCTGTGGTAGTTAATTTTGCCACAGAGATGGCAGAGCGAGGGCTGGGAGACCAGCCTGGAGAAAAGATATGAAAGACTCCAGGGCCTTTTGAAGAAAAAGCCAAGAATAATTTCCCACATGTAACATGTCGCACCAAAACCGCAGGCTGGCTGCCGAGATGTACATACTGCACACAGTCATGAGGACCTGCCCTTGTGTGCCTTTATACAGAGTGGCAAAGCAGTTTATTAAGCCTTAGTAAATGAGTTTTATTAGCCATAAAAAAGAAACAATTTGAAGAAAAAAAATTCTTCCAGTGGCTGGGTAAAATTAAGTTGGAAAATGTGCGGTAAGGGTTTTGGGAACATTGTTCAAATTTCTCTAAAGAACAAACGTCTTGTTATTAATGATGGAATATTACAAATGAAACATCTGGGTTTAACCTGCAAACATGATGATGCCTTTATCTAAAGCAACTTACATTCGTACCCATTTATACAAGATAATTCAGTGGAATAATTGCTCGAGGGCACAAGAACAGTATCTCACCAGGAATTTGAACCCACAGCATTCCAGTTACAAGTCCAAGACCATAAGAACTTCTCCACAATGATTAAAGATTGACAGTACTGGGAGGGTTCTCACTGCTGTTCTCATCTTTGGAACTTAATTTCACTGAACTTTATTAGTGAGGCAAAGTGACAGTAAATCTCTAACAGAGACTCTCTTGATCCCTCATTTGGTCTCTATTTTCATCTTTAAGACCCGTGATGAGTTGAATGAAGAGTCCTTTTATCGTGTACAGCTCAATACTGATTATGACAGAACGTAAAAATGAAAAGTAAATCACTCACAGGGGTGTTATAGCAATTTAGCATAAGGCTCCCACAACCCCTCAAGGCTAATCTTTCATTAACTCTTCCCAACACTAGACTGCCACGTCATCACACCGCAGAACGAGCCTTCTTTTCAGTTCAGTTCATCACTGTAAGGTATGTCGGGGTCAGCAAATCTTAACACATTGGAACCTAATGTTTCCCTCACTCATTGTGCTAATGCAAACTCTTCCTCAGTGGTTTGTTCCACAGCTTGTAGTTTTCATTTTTCAACTGCTCACCCAGGCTAAGAAACGAATTGCGATCGTTCAGGCCGTCCCTGTGACTCAGGGCAACCCGTTCAAAATATCAGCTTGCCCCCAGCATGTCTTCTGACACGACAGGTGTTCTTGAAGTGAAGAAAGCCTGTAGAGGATTACAACACCATATTTCCCCACCACATGCCATTTCCTCAAGCAGTCTGCAAATCCCTCTCAGATATCCTGGCCTCACATGTTCTGCATGAGGAGCACCAACTGATGCCTTCAGACAGACGTTTCAGGGTCCCTCAATGCAGACTGCACAAAATGAGGAATTCCTTTATCCCACATTCAAACAAACTGCTCAATAAATGTGTTCACTATAAAGGAGTATTGGTTTATGGGCAAGTGTAATTACTGGTTATGTGCAAAGTGAAGGGGAATAGTGCAATTTTAGGGTCATAGGGTGATTGTGGGGCAGTAAACTCGTAGGTTTGGTAAGCTGTGTGGATTCCTGTAGGAGTGGTGCAGCATGGTTATGTCCAGTACGTGTTGATGTCTTTTATGTAATGCTATATTTATTTTTCATGTGATGTTTATTTGTACTGCTTGTAAAACACAGTGGTTTGAATGCCAAAACAACTTTCTGAGGAATCAGACAAAGTATTATCGTATCGTAGTTCATTTCAGGGCAATAGAAGTAAAAACCAAAAGCTCGTGAGCAGCACTGAAGCTCGACCACATCTCAATCTCATCTGTCCTACCTGCCAAGACGGAGAGGAACATCAAATTGTAACATCCCCCCGTGGAACCAAAGGAGCAGGAACCAATGACAGATGAGCTACTCTTTGGCTGTCCCAGAAGCACAAAGAGCGAGGATGAGCTGAAGGCACAGGGCAGCAGTGTGGAGCAGTGGACAGGGCTCTGGATTCATAACTAAAAGATTAGGGGCTCGAATCCCAGGTGGGAAACTGCTTTTGTACCTGTTCATTCAAGATTTCACTGTGCAGTTAAGCAAAGGCTTGAAATGAGTTTTAATTTGCAATGAAAAAGGCCATTTCTATAGAATCCCAAAGGAGAGACACAGGGTGTATTTCTCATGCTATGAGTCATAATGTTCTAAATCCAAGTATTTCTGCAGGAAGCTTTAGAGTCTGAGAATAACTTCGGTAACCCTTTGTTACCATGAATGGGTGTCTAGAAGTGACACTGCATATGGATTAATTATATTAAATACTTCTGCACATGGCTCAATGGCTATATTTGATAATGCTATCCTTGCCTTTCAGTTGTTTATGATATCCCACACACAACATACATGTCGGTTACTTAAAATGCACCCAGGCCATTGTCAGGAATGAACCCAGGTCAGGTCAGATTCTACATTCCCTTGTGCTTCACCTGAATTGATCCAGTAAAACATCCAGCTGTTTACATAAGTGCAAAAGTAAGCCACTCTGTATAAAAGTGGCAATAAACAAGTGGTAAGTATTGCTATTTGCTCCAAATACACAGTCAAGATTATTTGACCCATAAGTTGCTAATATTTGCCGAATAGCAATGTACAATATTCATCTGATGGATTTTTACCAAAGGAGAAAACAAGGGTGCATGATCAAAAATACTAATTACTCACACAAAATTGAGATTATCAGAGTATATGAATACTCTTTTCTCTTCCAGAAATCTTTTATTGTTTCCGCTTGTAAGAATTACTTCATGGACATTCATCACAACTGTCAAATGGACCCCAATAAACCCTGTATATTATTACAAACCCTGGATATTATGCAAAACGTAATAATGACACATAGACTCCATTACCTCATTTCCAGCTGATTCTCTGATTGGAGCCGATCAAGCAAACGCAATTACACTGCCACACAAACCGCACGGCCCTTTTGCTAAAGAAAACATGGAAATGACTCTGTTTAACACAAAATATTTAGTTTCTAACTGAAATCTTACATATTGGCGTAACGCATGACAAACAGGTAGCCAATATACAGTATGTGTATGTATGTACCAAAACCAGCGCAAGGCAGCAAACCAGCATAGAATGTAGCATACTGCATATGTTTTTAACATATTCTTAAAATTAAATTTGCCACTTTGTGTGGCACATTCAGGACTTCTTTGAACTGCAAAAAACAATCAGTTTCATGACAGTGATACTAAACAAGAACTAGGGAGAACAAAATCGAAAACCAAATTTTTCTTCCTCGCTTTGGTTTTTCTTTTAAATCTCTTCTCCAAAAGATAAATCTTGATATAAACTGCGCTTCTCTAATCTGTAGCTTCGCTGTAGTGTCCACAGTGTCAGCCATCCTACAGGGATGAAAGGGGAAAAAAAGGTTCACCCACAGAGGAGCTGCAGATCACTGTGCTCATAGGTCACCGTCGGCAACACAGCTTGCCCTCCGCCATCGAGCCCGTCCTTCCCTATAATTTTCAAGTTCACAAATTTAATTTTCCAGCTGTTGTCCATGGGAGCTCGGATAAGACCGAAAACCTGCTCAAAAATTCCCAGGCAGGAGCGATGCCTGTGGATGGTCCCTGCCACAGCGACTACCACCAGTCCGTGAGGCGAAGCGACCCACTTGAGGCCTTGGGACTCCAGGTTCGGGCTGAGCAACAGCTGTTCCTCCCTGGCCAGCGCCAGCAGGCGCAGGCTGGCCAGCTGTGCCCCCTGGTACTCCTCCTCCTGCTGTTCGCTTGTGCTGTAGCAGAACTTCAGCCTGGCGTCCTCCCAGAAGTGCTGCGGGCCCCAGTCTGACGAAGTCTGCCCCAGCGTGGGATTCTGGGAGTTCAGGAGCTGGAAGAACCACTGGCAGAACTGCTTGGCCAGCACCTGGTAATTGCCGGCCGTCATCTGCTCTGCCTTCGAGGACGTGGCCTCATCTTCCGCCCGGACCCTGGAGGCCTAGTGCAAAACAGAACCAAAAAATTGCAGCACAATCCAGAGCTTCAGTTCTTGAAGGCATTCATATACAAAAGTAAACGAGTATAAACTTGGCACAGCCCAAAATGCTAGTTGTTCTGTGCTTCATCCTAAGCTATTCCTCTTCCATTCAGAGATTTTTTTAAAAGGAAGCTGCACCAGTACTCACCACAAGGTGGCAAAGAAGGGAAAAAATAGAATGATACACAATGGAAATAATTGGAAATAATCTTGGACAGCACAATGGCACAATGGTTAGCATTGCAGCCTTACAAAACTGGGTTCAATCACAGATGTGGTGTGCTATCTGTGTGCAGCTTGTATATTCTCCCCGTGTTCATGTGGGTTTCCTCTGACAGTCCAGAAACATACTGGTAGTTTAACTGGCTTCTGAGAAAATTAGCCAATCTGTGCGTGTGTGCGTGTCTGTGTGTGCTCTGTGATGAACAAGCATCTCAGCCAGGGTGTACCATGCCTTGCACCCATTGCTTGCCAAGAATTGCAAGAATTGCTGGCTCCCCTGCAACCCTAAACTGGAAGAAGTGGTCAAAAAATGTATGGATGAAAAATAATATAATAAAATAACTTTCAAAAACAGCACAGGCTCAGGATTTCCATTTTATGCCACAAATTACACTGTTGTTGGGTAATTCAATGTAGGTCCCAGCTACATCTCTTGATAATGCCTACTATTAACACTTTGTGATGCTACCAGCTTCTTAAACTGGGCTTTACAGTCATGTGTTTAGATACACATGAGTATAAACATGATGGACAAATATGGCCTCCTCTTATTTGTAACATTTTTATGCTTTCAGAAGTGTTCCAAACTAGTACAGGCAAGGAATCTGTAAGAGGAGAGGCCCACTGATTTATAATTACATTACAGGCCAGATTATCCCATAATTCCATTTTCTTTCCCATAGTTCACCTCTACAGGGCCACTTGTGAAGCCTGCTGTGCAAAGGCCAGTGAAACTGAAAACACCGACAACTACACGAGGATGTTCCTGGTGAGTTGGCCAGGGAAAACAGAAAATGTGATCTGGTTTCTCAAATTGTTCTGAGAGAAAAAAGAAGAGGGGAAACAGCAGTACCAAGAAGGGCAGAATTCTAGATTTCTGACTCCATTTGCCAAACAGTTCTTTTCTTTTGTTTCATTGACCAAAGTGTTCTTAATGCTGCACACTAGGCCACATTTACTCTGACATCTAACATCTAGGATAACAGTGAGCAATGCATTCTTGTGTTTTCTAAGGCTGTGGTTATTTTATCATCAGCCATGTTAAATGGTTGGAAAAACATGTTCGTTGTTTTTGCTGGATCGGATGTTTATTTATTGAAAAATGCACCACATCTATCACCATAGAGACTAGCTTATAGCTATAGCTTATAGTGAGGCCCACTGCCAGTGTCCCTACAGACTTCATTAACAGCCTCTATAAATGCCCTTTCTTTCTTCTATCATATGGGGCGTTGAAGTGGGTTTGTATCGGTGCCTTCTCACTATAACCTGAAGGTCAGGCCATGCCCAGGTACTGGCAAGGTCAGGGCAGGCGTATGTTACTTTATATAGCAATTATCCCAGCCCGGTTTCAACAAGACTTCAATAACCATAATAGAGCAATGGTAAAAGGGGCCTCGATTTTATGATTAGCAACTGTAGAACTTGTAAGGAAATATCCAAATGGTTTAAATTATTCAATTTAACCAATTGTCTGAAACGCAACCGAAAAATGGTCCCTAAGTATCACGCCATTCAGTATAACACAATGACCTTTGATCCAGGCTATAAACTGGACAGTACACATCCAACTCTCGTAAAATACTGGGCTAACAACTGCTAACTGTGAAGCACCTCAGCAGTCGCGTCGTCGGAGCGCCAATACTCCAAGGTCCTCTTAATCAGCAGGTGCTTCTCCGCCGCCGGCGACACGACGACACCTTCCTTTACTAGGTAGGAGAAGATGACGTCCCTTTGCACCTTTTTTCGTTTCAGCAGCTCCTCGGCATTTTGGCTGTAGATCAGGATGGCCTGCAGAGCTTCTGAAAAACCAGCAGGAGACACATTTTTTCACGTCCCTAGAACTCGGGACCGACAAATGTAGCGGGCGCGCCATTGTCGCGAAATGGCGTGGCATTGCAGTAACGTCCAAGGATCACAGTCGGGGTGAAAAACACTAAGCGGACTTAAATGCTCAACAAATACTACAAAGCTGCAAAGTGACACGAAGCTGTGGGATCACAACATACGCTAATAACCCATTGAAAATGAAAATTCCTCACCTTCTGTATCCTCCACTGCAATCCTCCTGTTGGTAACGGTATCATTCAGAGCTAATAAATCTGCTTCCGACAGAGACTTCAGTATTTTCGTACAACCTTCTTTCTCTTTTTCAGACAACCCCGACATCTCCTTCCAATCCTAATAAACACATCGAAAACAAAAACACACCTCTTTCCTTTCCTTTGCAAACTCGACTCCACCGACTTCTCTGTTCCGTCCAGAAACAAAGCGCCTAACCTAAAGTTCCTCATGTGCGTCACGGCGACAAACTTCCCAGGCTCGAAAATTAAACAAACCACCACCTTCCAGTTAGATTATCAAATAATTTTCTATATCATTGTTTCAGAATATTTTATTCACGACTTTTATGGAGATGTATGGACTAATTATTCTTTTAAGGTTTTGCAGCACCAAAAATTAAATTATTAGTAGTAGGTTTTTAATCTATACCATTTAGCATTTACCACTTCTAGCTATAAACATTAACCCCTATATCTATTTTTCCCCAAACATTTGTTAAATCATTAAATATAGATGTAACTTAACTGCGATTAATTCATTAAGATTTGTACTGTCCTGACCTTATCTTTTTTTGGGATAAAATTAAGAAAAAATACAGACTAAAGAAAGCGTGTCGTGTAAGTGTTTAGAAACGTTGATCGAGATTTTGGTAATTTCCATTTTAATATCTTGGAACAAATTAAGGAAATTGATTCTTGTTAAAAAATACCGTTTTAATATTATAGATACACATACTTTTCGTACTGTGCCAAAACGCAGAGCAATATGTTTGATTTTTTTTAAATTCATTTTTCCACCTCTGCCCAGAATTATTTTAAAAAAGCGTAAGTTTTGGACTCTAAAAGTCGGACTCTAGTAACAAGCATTCTTCAGATTAAGTGTGTGAAAATGTCATGATGAAAGGCGCTAGGACCTCACAAGACTCCCAAGCCACGCAGTCTTCTGCAGGAACTGCAATGTATGAAGAAGTATCTGATGTACGTACATCGATGCGGACCGCAGCCTTGGGACAGGTAAGTACAGAAGCTTTATTAAACGTGCAGAAACGACCATAAATGTCACTGTCTATGTTCTCGTAGAGAAACTGTCGATTCCAGTGCGCCAACAGCTGACGGGAAACGCAACTATTCTGGTAGTTAACGGAATCTGCCCTGGTCGCTGTTCACGCTTGGTGAATTTAGACTGTGTTGTCCGCAGAAAACGATGCGCTAATCCAAAATATGGACATAGATTTAGATGCGAATTTATACCCCCGTTGAAATCGTACATACACGTTGTTAATAAATGAAATGCTGATGAAGCTGTGCCTTGGCTAGGTCGTCAGTTGTTGTATGTATGGTAATACAAGGTCAAGTGCATATGAAAAGTATATGTGTGCGTACTGGCACACAATGCGGGTAACAGAAGCCCGGCTTATACTACAAAGCGGCTTAAATTACTTCAAGACGAATGTTTCGCTTTTAATTGACCTCTGCTTTGTAACAAGTTATTTAAGTTTACAGTTAGTTACACCGTTGGGAGTAATCGGTAAAATAAAACACCTGAAACAGATGGTGGTTTTGTTTAAAAGATGTGGCTCATCTTGGCATTGAATATCAGCTGACTCAGCTCTTGTGTTCCACTAAGTGGTGGGGATGGCAGGGAACCGGTTTTTATCTAATTATCTTATTGTTGATGTTATCATCGATTGAAACCACACAAACGAGAAACTACTACTAAAAATGTTGCATTCATTTGAAATGTTAGTGTTATACAGTATGAACTCTAAAGCTAGTATTATAAATGACAAAGCATTTTTCCCAACTCAAACAACAAGAAAGTTGTTCACAGCTGAACATTGATTGCAATACCTTGTTCTTAGGAGTCCTGAGTGGTTCTTTATTTTTTTAAATCTGGAAAGGTGGAAATTATTAACACAGAGGCTTATCAAAAAGGGACCAATCTGTAAAGCATCTGCATTATGGCCTGTTAGTTATATTAATGTCTTCCATACAGTATATTATTCAACTGACTTAATCTGCGTTGCACTGGTGACTATGCAGGGTGTATCCGTCCTTGGTCACCCGCAGCCCTGTACTGGATAAAACTGTAGGAATTGGATGGATGGAGCTGTCTCAACTTTTAACAATTCTGTTTACTTCTTAAGAAAGAAGTAATACTGAAGGCAACATTGTAAGGGTGCAGTGCTGACCTGGAGAACACCATGTTGGTTCGACAGGCTAAGGAATCCTCTTGCTGTGTGTAATGAAGGAGGCTGGCAGACAAGAGCAAAAGACTTGCAGAGCAGGGGGTGATGGACAAGTCAGGGAATGCACGATACAACTGAGCAGATCAAAACAGAGAAGCCGCGCAGCCAGGCAGGTCAGGTTGGTTGTGAGGACAGCACTACCGGACATGTTTCAGGTAGAAGACAGACAGGACCTGGCTGGCTGTCAGGTTCTGTCTTGCTATCGGCATCGAGGCATCAACTGATTCAGGAAAGGTACTGAGAGTTTCACTGGCAGGCTGGTTAGTGTGAGGAGCATTTCCAAATATGAGTAGGAAGCTCAATGCCAGAGCATCTGACTGTGGCCAGGGCAGGGCTAAACTATCCTGGAGCCGATGAGGTAATTACCCGTTAAGGAGGGCAGATGGCCCGGACAGCCCTCCTGAGTCGTGTTCTCATGGCAACGGAAGGTATTTGACTTTATGATCGTTGTGACCCTATGAGACCAAGGTCGGAAAGATTAGGCTCGACTGGGTGAAAAAAATGATCACGTGCTTGTCTGAATTCAAGTCTTGTAGTTCTGATACTACAATATATTCGCTTCTCTTAGTGTCCTGATATGAGAACAGAAGAAACATTACGACCAAGAAGAAGCCATTGGGCTCATGTAGCCCATTAACTAGTTAGCAGCTAGCTTATTGGAGGATCTCTTCCAGCCATTTATTGCAAGATACCAGGTTATGAATTTCAACAGCATGGTTCAGTAGCATGTTCCATACTCCCACACCCTCTTGTTTAAAGAAGAGCCTCCTGCTGTCAGTTTTAAATGAACTTCCCTTTAGTTTTCACCTGTGTGCTCTGGTTTGTGTTTCAGTGTTGATTCTGAGCTTTATGGTATATAGCGTCTTTCATGGTACATCATCTGAAGGCACTGTGCAATAAAAGCGTCAAACAGAAGAGACAGATGCATCCATCCATTTCCTATCTGCTTTATCCAAAACAGGGTTATAGGGGACCTGAAGCTTAACCTGGCAAGCAGTGGGCGCAAAGCAGGATACACTCTGGATGAGACACCAGTCCATCACAGGGCATGCATAGACATAGACACACACACTAGCAGGGCCAGTTTTCCTCAAAGCCTGTTAACCTACCAGTGTATCTTTGAACTGTGGGAGGATACCGGAACACCTGGGGAAGATCCACACAAACACAGGGAGAGCATACAAAAGACACAGATATACACATTAAATTAATCTCAATTAAAAGATAGAGTACAAAGTGAGTACAGCACTGTGAGATACAGTACTTGCCATGGTGTTTTGATTTCGTAGTTGAATAGTAATGGTATTGAGTTAGAGGTCAAACCCTCCCGCTCAGCAGTCATTAGATCAGATAAGATAAGACCACTTTATTGGTCATATACAATTTCTTGCATTAGGAATTTGTCTTTTCACATACCCCAGCTTGCTCTCCATGAGACACACAGACAGGGAGAGAAGCTTGGGGTTAGAGTGCAGGGTCAGCCATTTATACAGCTCCCCTGGAGCAGCTGGGGTTAAGAGCCTTGCTCAGGTAGGATTCCTCTGCCAGCCACGGGATTTGAACCAGCAACCTCCCAGCCACAGGCACAGATCCTTAGCCACAGAGCCACCACTCCGCCATTCAGGGCTCCCCAGGCTGTTCTCTTCAGAGCAGGACTGTCTGTGCTTGCAGCGGGGGAAATGGACGCGGCAGGGGAGAGCGCTGGGGGGCTGGCAGGGCGAGTGACGGTGTACACCACGCTGGGATGCCCACACTGCCAGCGAGCCAAGTCTCGGCTGAGGGGGCTGGGCCTGCCCTTCTGTGAGGTGGACCTGAGCGGGCACGCCGCGCTGGCGCAGAGGGTCCGGGAGCTGACGGGCGGCAGGACAGCGCCTCAGATCTTTTTCAACAGCGTCCACATCGGCAGCAGTGACGACCTGCAGAAACTGGTGAGCGCAGCACTGTGGCCAGACTGACCTTTTAACCCCAATGCACAGGCACTGACCTCATGAAGAATTGACCGTTTAGAACATTTCATCCTCAAGTCATATCTGTCTCAACTATGGAGGCTCTAACAGAGTAAAATATATCTCTAGCTAGATTTGTTCTGGTATGGAGAGAAGAGCTTTGAAAATCGCTCTGCATTGCTCCCAGAGCAACAGCGACGACAGTTATCAGTCTGCAGGTCACAATTTTACAATCAATCTAATTTTGTGGCTTTGTGCAAATACCAGTGGTTTTCAAGGGGTCGAAAAACAAATACCCATCTTGTGTCTTCAGGCTCCAGAGGAACTGCAGAGGCTGGTGCGCATGGTGAGAGAGGAGCCAGTGCCTCTGGATGCCCCTCCGATTCCCGGAGTGGAAAACCAACTAAAGAGAGGGATTCTCAGTGATGGAGGTCTGTATCTATGGCAACAAAAGCACGTTGTGATGTCACAGGGAGCCCAGTGGTGCCGATTCTCACAGGGAAGAGAACCCCCTGGAGCCAATTTCTCCCTTGTCACTGCACTTCCTGCTCTAATGCTGTTTGGATTGCGCTATTTATTTTTAAAAGAAGGCAGTCGGTGAGCAACCACATCTCTGATTAGAGACTGACTCACCATTTAAGTATTAATATAAATAACAGAGCAGTGAAGGTTTAGACATCTGCTTCATTCATTCATTTATTGTCCTGAAGCTTTAACAGCTAATGCCCTTTTCTGGGTGAGCAAAATGCATGCTGTATTCAAAGCTGCAACACAATGGTGGCAATTTTTGATGATGAACCCTTTTGTCTGGATGGTGAAGCAGAGAAACAGCTGCCCAGCTGCACAGACGGGTTCTTTCAGTTGAAAATGAGCGAAGAGTTGCAACAGCAGAACAATTTTTAAATGTTCTTGTCTGACTCGCAGGAAATGTATGGACTGCAAGCAGGTCTCAACGTGAACTACTTGACAATGCTTTTAGGAAGGTGACACCACAGCCGTGACAAGTGAAATGCTGAAACCCTATAGTGAATAGGAGATCGCATGATATCTGACCAGACCTGGCTGTAATTGATGGTGCTCTATATTATGTTTCAGGGCTGATCTGTCTATCTACAAATCCATGTGACACAACAAGATTGATCGCTTTTTATAGATCACGTCTGTATGGATGCCTCTTTGTATGCAAGTCATTCAAACATCCAGTAATCAATCAGTCCGTGAAAAGCATTCTCTCTATTGTGGAGTGCTTGTGGCCATAAACTCTCAAGTATATTTGTTTTTATTTAGCCAATATTTTTTTTTCATTACTGAAAAGCATCTGATATGCTGAAATGCATCAGCTAGTGAGGTCATAATCTCATTGCAATTTAATATCTGTAAAACCAAGGAGTTTTTATTGGAAATCAGCAGGCAGGTTCAAAGAGACAGGTGTTTCTGTTTTTCATTTCACTGGGAGAATAGCCACGAGGGGGGAAAAGGATCCTAATTTGGTTTGGAAACTCCTGTATTTCCTGTAAGGGATAGCAGCTGTTGGGGGGGTGGGGGGTGTTGCCTTTTTTTTCCCGAAGCATCACCTTATCTGCTTCAACACAGTTTAAATGTGAAAGGGATGCTTTTGCGGACTGGTTTTGGAGTTAAAGCGGAGCTGTGTGATTGGACACCACAGAAGGGGACTGAAAGTGTGCAGAGACTCCTTTTCTGGGAGACAGCTGATGGATTGGTTGGCTAGAGAGAAGGGACTGGATAAGCACTGTGCTCTGTACAAGATGGCAGGGAATGTGGTAAGAACTTGTAGAAGAAAGAGAATATTGCTCGTCAATGCTAGGTGTTAAAGAATGCTGGTCTTGGTATGGTGCCTATTATTGTATGATTTGGGCAGAAGGAAATTTAGCAGCCACAGTCAGATGTTTCAATCAGCATGTCATACTGTAGCTAATTTTCTCAATCTATGGGTATTAATTAACCTATTCACCCTGTCTCTGAAAGGTGGTCAGAAAAAGTGAGTTTCTAAATGTGTAAATGCTGTCAATATTTAGTTTCCAGCTTTTACTTCTAAACATACTGTATACACCTTTTGTAATTGTTTGCCTCTCTCATCTTGGGAAAATGTGTCAGAAAAAATAATCATGATAAGATTGAATGTTGCACCCTGCACCTTGTGCGAGCTGTAATTATTTTGTCTCTCTCTCTTCTTGGGAAAAGGTGTCAGCAAAAATAATCATGATAATATTAAATGTCAGAACTGTTCATGATTTCTGCTGAAGGAGGATACATTTCAAGCAAAAGCTTAATCGTATCGAGTAAACTCCTGTAAAATGGCTTCATTGAACCAGACAACATAACAAGATGTCTTAGTGACACAAGTTTAGGAAGATGTCATATGCCTGTCATGACTTCAGAAAGCATATTAGTAGATATCCATGTAAGTAAACTGGTTTGCTGTTTACTTTTTGGAAATCATTTTTATCATCCTACATAAGTTTTAAAAAAATCCTGTTAGCCTTGTCTGGGACATATGTTTTGTCAGCAAGGAGGTTGCCTTTAAAAAGATAAAAATTGAAATGTAATAGTATCATGTTAAAAAGGCAGCTGGTCATGTGTTCATTTAATTACAGCATGGCTTTAATTGACAGTCCTACAGATCAGTTTTGTACTCAAAGACATTCATACCTACAGGGATGAAAGTTGTCAATAAGTAAACTGAAAAGCTGTAAAAAGTCTACTTGTTATGGTAGTACTGTGGTACCTTTTGGGGTATTTTTTCCCCTGTGGTTTGGAATTCAAGTCTTCTTGTGTGTTACCTAGTTACTTGTGAAAATGCTAACAGATCTTGTTCATACATTCTAGTGAGAAACAAGGTGTTTGAAAGTAGAAAGATTTTGAAAGGATGTTTTTGAAGCAGTGAGGGGGAAAGGGGAATTTGAAGATAGCAGCACTTTGTACAGATTAGTAGAGCACCGCTCTTGAAACTTGAAACTGAATACAGTTTTGTTTTGCAGAGGTATGTGACACACAGCTCTGATGGTGAGTGAATTACTGATGCTAATTCAAACTACAGACACAAGAAGCTACCCTATGTCCCAAGAACCGTTGGCTATCTGGGCCAAGGCCACATACAACAGCCCCATAAAATAAACTTGTACAGTATGTCTGTACTGGTGATTTCATGAGAAATACAGTAATCCCTAGAGATGCAGTGGAGCACATGAGCTTTCAGTCATACACTAAAAATCCATTATGATCTATCAACAGTACAGGTGTAGCTTGATGTATGTCCACATCACATTCTTGGGTTTCCAGGTTTCCTTTGTGCCAGCTCTGGGGGTCACCTTCTTTGATAAGACAAAAGAAACACAATAAAAGTTCCAAACTAGAGGAGGCTATTTGGCACGTCCTGGTCCGTTTGGTAGTTACAGTAGTAATTGGTCATCAGTACTTGGTCTCATCCAGCTACGGTATTGGCTAAAACAACATATGTGCCTTGGTCATTACTTTCTTTTGTAACCCTGTAACCCTTTGTGGCACCCATTGAGTGCCTCCTGTTCTTAATTTTAAGTGCACTTGCCCGTTGGTGTCCACTGGGTGTCCTCTGGTTTGAGTTTCACAGTTCACTCTGAACAAATCTGCTGTGTTGACTTTATCAGTGCCTTAAGTTTCTGCTCCAGCTGTGGTGCTTCAGTGACTCCTGTTAAGGACTACAGAACTGTAGCTTCTAGGAAAAATGCAAGTTTGGTTAATATGTTAAAACGTGTACATCAACAAAAACATTCATACCTCGCTAATGTAAATAAGTAAAAACAGGGTTAGCTCTGTGTGAAATATTGGTACATCACACTGTATTTCACTGATGTTTCATTTTAGTTGTGTCTGCAATCGCATAAACTGCAATACACAAAGCAGAATGTGTAGCTCCTAGGCCAGACAGTTTGATTCACTGGAGGCTAACACAATCTGCTCAATACTCCCTCCTAATACAGCTAGTTTGTTTGAGTTTTTAAATCTGCTCCTGAAGAGTATAAATAAAACTGATTTTGTTCTGTAGGTAAGCATTTTATAGGTAACTTGTATGGTGGCCACCAACTGTATAATATAAGAACTGTCCTCCAGGTACTGTAATAATGATCTCTGATTCAATCCAGGTATAAATATGGTCACAGGTGATAATCCTCTGTTAAATTTGTATTTTTAAAGTGCATTCTGGTGTGCGCCCCCTGGTGGGTCACAGGGCATGTGATTAATATATTAATCTGAATGTACCATTTGACTCACAGGAGAGCACAGGCTGAATTTATAAACCAGTTTTTATAGTACATGAATGACTGTTCTTTTCAGGTGTAGTGTTTAGTCATGTGGGGTATACTGTATAATAGTAATGTAAATATTCAATAGGTGAAAGAAAGCTCTGTTTAAAGCATAAATATTTTATTCCAGATGTAAAACTTATTTAGATAACTCTGTCAAAATTGAAGACTGTGCTTTTGTCTCAGGGTGCTCTATATGTGTTGTAAAATCAGTATTCGTTGATGAATTTAACCTTTTTTAGTGGTGCTGATGTGTCTTTTAGGGTCTGTCACTCCAATTTGAAGTACTGTATGTGTTTCTCCCCAGGAGACTCTTTATGTTTTCAAAAGTACATCTTCTGGCTGTTTAAGCAATACTGAAGTGATTTCCTCTCAGAAGAAGTTCTGAACATTGTTCCCCAAGGTGTAGTGATTTTCTGTCTAAAATGTTTAATTTCAAACTGAGTACATTTCCTTGTGTCACGTCCAGCTGCTGAACTGTCCGAGGAACTGCGCCGCACAATCCTGAAACTCTATGCTGATCACATCTCTGCAGATGGAAAGGTGAAGACTGCATTGTTTTCTTTGATGTTTTGGAAATTGCTTTATTTTAGTTAAACATTTCTTTCATTCTTATATATTTAAACCCCAATCCACAGGGGAGGAAACACAGAAGCAACAGAGACTTCATACACATCTTCCACAGATACACGTTCCAGAGTTTTATTCAAAAGACAAAGAAAAAAGGAAGAAAAAAAAACAGCTAGTTACAAAAAAGGAAAATGAAACATCACAATCTTTTGTGTTGCTGTATTTTTTTACAGAACAATTGTCTAATTATACAATTAATGAATTATAGTTATCATGTATAATTACATAGGAATCAAAATAAGAAATGCTATTTTGAGAGATTAAAATCTAGCTCAATGACAAATACTTTACTGTTGAATTCAAAATTCTTTATTTTGGGGCTGATTAATTGCTTTGCACACAAATCAAAAGAGGCCAAGCAGAATGGCCTTCCATATTTCTTCTTCCATAAGAACATCAAAAAACATACAAACACGAAACGTTCAGCTCCTCTGGCACGCTTGACAGTTAGGAGTTATTAATCATAGAGTTTTATTCAGTCATGAACCTTCTTGGTTCATGAGATTGAAATAATGAAAGGCCGATAGGAAGAAAGACATCCGTATTAATGAGTTGGTCTATAAAATGCCAGATTGCCATCACAAGAGGGTGCAGAAATCGGCTGATGTGTTTTTTTTCTTATCTGCTTGTACTGTAGTTTGTAGATTACAAGGCCATGTCTAGGAGTCCGATCTTTGAGAAGTACTGTGAGCTGACCATCCAGCTCCAGCGTGTGGAGCTGCAGTCTCTGAGCCGTGAAGAGAAGCTGGCCTTCTTCATCAACGTCTACAATGCCCTGGTCATCCACGGTCACATCCGCCTGGGCTCCCCCCAGAACATGTGGCAGCGGTACAGGGTAGGGATGAGCCGCACAGGGTCTTTAACAGTTAATAATTCGGCCATGATTCACATCCAAAACATGGATGTGTGAATTTAGCCTTGAATTCTTCACACAGGCCTGTAATGCTGACATTCCCGAACAGTTTGTGACCTCTCATTGGTTGTTCTTTGGTGTACACGAAAGGAAAGGTTCATTTTGTTGCAACTGATGTCAGAAGAACATAAGGAAGGTTGCAAAGGAGAGTAGGCCATTCTGTCTATCCATGTCAAAGCGCTTGGTCGGGGAGTGAAACAAGCTGCTTGTGTTTCTCTGTGGCATCACAATATTTTTCTGCAGTCTCATGATTTAAATATAGAAATCAATGTAGCAGTGACCAATGCAGATAACGCTTGCATTACCAGATCCACGAGCCGTCCCTTGTCTGTGTTTTGCCCTGCAGTTTTTTAACTACGTGAGTTACCTGATTGGTGGGGCAGTATTCACCTTGCAGGACATTGAGAACGGGGTGCTGAGGGGAAACAGGAAGGGTGTGGCCCAGTTAATGAAGCCCTTTTCCCTGAGCGACCCGCGGCTCCAGGTCAGTTTCTACCACTGATTTACTGGCACAGTCGCATGACATTCCTCAGCTCTCAATGCTAAGTTTGAAAAAAAGTTAACGTTTATTTAAGAATTTATGTAAGGGTACATTTAGTCCCATCTAACCCATTTTTGTTGTTAGGAGGTAATTGTTCCAAGGATCTCATCCAGCTGTTTCTTGAAAGAAAACCGGACATGGGTTTCTTAGCTGGGTAGCTTGTTCCACACTCCCACAACTCATTGGGTAAAGAAGTGCCTCCTGTTCTCAGTTCTAAATACACTTCCACATAGTTTGCTCTTGTGTTCCTATTCATGTGTCATAACACAAATACACTGGGTTGATTTTATCAGTGCCTTTCAGGATTTTGAATACTTGTATCTGATCTGACTGGCTTTGTCCCTTTTAATTTGCTTAAATCAGCACCATCTTGTGCACATTATGAACCCTTGTGTCTGTGTGCACAGCTACAGGAGCACCTGGATGCGGAATTCAGCTCCCCTGTGTCTTTCCAAGGGGCGAGGAGTCCTGACACGTGTTTCTGATGATTCCCCAGGTCGCTCTCCCTGACCCAGAGCCTCTCGTCCACTTTGCCTTGAACTGCGGAGCGAAGGGCTGCCCCCCCATTAAGACCTACACAGCCAAGGTATCCGAGTCGCAGTGACTGTCGGGAAACCCTTTTCATCATTCATTTATGTGTGAGGCTGAATTCCCAATAGAAACAAAACTTAAGATAGTTTTTTTTTAATTCTAATCATGTGGTTTTGTCTACATATAAACCCATTATGTGAAAAAAATATTTCCTTTTTGGGTTGTCTAGGCTCTGGTTATTCTAAAAGTGGGAAGCACTGGTAAATTGCTATTTAACATCCAGCAACAGATATTCTTGGAATATATTGTTACAAATGAAGGGTTATGCAACTGATGAAAATCAGGAATTGACCGAGCGGTTTACTCAATCAGTGAAATAATTATTCATAATCCCCAACTTGTATGTGATTACTAACCATATACCCAAGCGGCTGGTATAACTAAAGGCATGTTAATTCTTTATTCTCTGGCATAGCTTTGTTGAGAGGAGTAATAGTCCAGGCACACATGATTAAAACAAATATTTATTACAACGAACTACATTACATACAAGGCATGAAGTTACATTAAATACGCTATTTACAGACAAGGCGTTTCAGAGGCCTAACATTCTGGTCACCCAGAAAACCCCAGACTGCTACTAAGCACTAAACTCTTAATATGCTTACAGAGGCCACACAAGAGATGAGCTGCCTTCTAACTAAATACAAAGCAACCTGCAGTTAAATATCTCTCTCTGCACCCTGGATGCCACAAAATAAATGGGAGCCTACTGTATATCCCTATCCATAAAGATGCACTCTAATCAGGAAAGACGTTTCTAACTGAGGTATCTTTTACCCAGGAAACCCAAGTTCCCTAAAAACACAGAACAGCATGCTCTCTCTAACGAGGTTCAAATACTGAGCTCCAGTAAGGTTTGGTTTGGATGATCATGAAGTAGGGTCTCTCGCCTGGCACAAGCTTCAAGTCCCAATTCCTCTGGCCTCCGCTCTCTTCTCCCTGCTCTCTTTGTTTCTTCCTGCTTCTCATGTCATCTTTTATCATCTCTTTCGGTGCTGCTCCTTGCCAATCATTAGTCCACAGCTTCCCTAGGTACAGTATACTAAGGTAACTTTACCATTGTTTCGGCTCAAGGGACACCCCAGACCTCAGCAAACATCCTCTCTCCTTTGAAGTTAGAAGTATTTACCCTTCCCAGTGTCACAATCTTTATCTAAAATCTAAGAGACACTTCTAAGTCACCTAAAGCTGTAACAGTATTAATATATAATAACTTCACTGAGATCCTAGGTGTTTTAGTTATTTCTTCCTTTCATCCATGAGATGTCAGTAATAAACAGTATTTCTTGTACTGTAGGGTTTTTCTGCAGTTGATTGACTTTTTCACATCAGCGGGGGCTCGCTTTGAGCAAATTTAAAAGTAATCCTGGATGTTTCTGACATGCCTGCAGGATATCGCCAGCCAGCTCCGAACGGCAGCAGAGGCCTTTCTGGAGAATGACGAGGGCTGTAAAGTTGACCCTCTGAGGGGAGAGGTACATCTCAGCCAGATTTTCAAGTGGTACAAGGTGGACTTTGGAGATACTGATGAGAAGGTACTCCCACACCTTTATGATACAATACTACTTTACTTCAGTGTGGCAGTTTTTTTTAATGGGATTACTTAGAAGGAGAGCAGCACACTGGTGCAGTGGATAGCATTACTGCCTTGCAGTGCTGGGGTCCTGGGTTCAACTTCTGGAATGCTATCTTTGTTGAGTTTGCTGTTCACATGGGTTTCTTCTGGGTGCTCCGGTTTCCTCCTGCAATTCAAAGATATACAGTACTGGTAGGTTAATTGGCTTCTGGGAAGGTTGCCCTGGTGTGAGTGTGTGCGTGTTTGACTATGTGTGCCCTGTGATGGGCTGGCATCAAGTCCAGGGTGTATCCTGCCTTGCACCCTTTGCTTGCTGGGATAGGCTCCAGGTCAGGAACCAGCTGGAACCAAACCAACTTCCATGTGTAGGATAATAAGAGAAAAATGACCAGCATTTGTTGAAAATGTAAAATAACTGGATATAAAAAATCATTTCTAAACACCTTCCAAGAGATGAGCACAAAATGTTTTCTTGCCACTATGTTGCTTCTTTTTAAGGTTTATCTGCCCTGTTAGTGTATTTGTTTTATGTCTTACAGAATTGTTTAAATCGATTCAATTGCTTGGTTAAACAATCAGAAAAATATGAATAATATTAAATTAAAAGCATGAAAGTTGTAGATACTAGTAGGAGTTTTGCCAAACGTCTCTTCACACTAGCGGCGATTGATGGCTTTTGTTTTGGGAATGGTTTTGATATTCCGTTAACCAGTTTTGAATAGATTTGCATATTGTGGATAAAAGGTGATTATCAAACCTGCAAAGATATGAATCCCTGTGACCTTGTATCTCGCTCTGTATTCTGTCAACAGCTACTGAAATGGGTTTTAAACCACATGGGTGACTCTCCCAAGAAGTCCAGCTTGGAGGCTCTTCTGAAAGCACCCTGCTATAAAGTCATCTACATGCCCTACAACTGGTCCACCAATGGCATGGCCTGAAGTGTCTCTCTTCAGCAGTGCATGCTGGCTGTGAACAGCAGGAGTAAGCATGCACAAAACTGCTATTATAAAGGAGCTAGCTGGGCCCGGGCCTCCCAGAAAAGCACAGAAATGGGCAGAGAAGAGAAAGCTCTCCCCTAACTTTGATTACCAGCTACTGCCCAAGCAAGCCATAGAGACTCTTCTCACCTGCACAGTAATAAGATAGAACACGTGCTGTCAGGATCTGTTTGTCTTGTTTTTGAAGGTAAATTGTATTTTTTTTCCTTCCACCATTTCTCCTTCAGTGGACTGAACCATTCTGATTACTCAAAGTGAAGGAAAAACAGAGATGTGTTTTTTCTATTTCTGCACTGCATTGCAAAATTAGGATTGAGACAACATTCTCATTCTCATTAAGGTGTTGAAAAATCCAGTCACGATTTAGGAATACAAATATCTTATGATTTGAAGCATATAAGAAAACTAAACTGTTGTCAGGTGACTATGACACTGAACATTTAAGTCCTGCAGATCAAGGTATAAGGTTCAAAGGTCTTTTATTGCAGTAAAATAGAATGCGTTACTATTGAACACACATACTACCCTATAGATCTTGGGCAATACGTATAAATAATTTAGGATAGTCTTTGATCAAATACAAATTTCTCCAGGTTTTCTCAACACGATTGCAGTAAATACATATATTTCTATACATCTATAAAGTCCTTTTGAGAAAACAAAATTGCGTTAGAAATGAAAAGCTTTTAAAAACATACTGTAAATATTGATATTGCCCCATTTTTCCAAATGCTCTGGTTTACTACCTCCCAAAAACAAGCTGGTCGGGTGATTGGTTGAGTCAAACTGATGTTTCTGTGAGGAAATTTAAATTCAGATTTAAAATTTAAAGCTTACAACGCGTTGACAACCAAGAACAAGGGGGCACTTGTTTACCCAAAGGGTTGTGGGAGTTGATTGATGATACCCTTGTGTATTTCAAGAAACCAGCTACTGTAGTTGAGATCTTTGGATCAATTAACTATCAAATACCAGACGGGCTAGATGGGCCTCTTCTCATTTGTAACCTTTGTTTAATTAACTCACTTAGTCAGGAATAGTTCTGCTACAACACTGAGCACAACCTAGTTGAGAAAGGGTTCAGATGAAGATGACGAAATGGGTAAAACCTTGGAGGCAGGGCGCATACACACATATTTCCTGTGTCAAGAAGGAGAGGAGTTTCAGAAGAGTGCTAGGTTTATTGTTCACGAGATTTTCAAAGATACAAGGGCCTGCTACAGGATATTAACACTGAGCTCGGCAGCTGCAAATAATTAGTTTTAAAAATTTAGTTTTTAAATAAATAAGTTTTAACTCCATCATCATCGTCATGCATTGATCGTTCTGTAAGTCCGAACCCAGCATGTTCCCATTCATTGTGATTAATGCGAAAAACACATTTCCTTAATTTGATCCTGTTTTGAGATGTGAATGGATGTGATCTGAACCTTTATACCCTGTGACACCTTATACATATTATGCACCAATATTAAGAGAATGTCTTCAACTTCAAGATCTAGGCTGAGAAAGCTGAAATGACATACAGTAGGAAGCTATGTGATCCTTCAATTTGTTTTAAATCTGATTACAGTGTCACCCGTAATCGCATCAGATGAGTAAGAAAGGTAACCAAAGACTGAAGGTATGTAAGAAACAAGTCTCCAAAGACTCCTCAAGTCACTCTGTAGAAATGAACTCCTACATCTTTTGAAATCTTTTGAAAGAAATTGCACATTAACAAAACAAACCTTCCAATCCATGGAGCTATGCAGGATATTTGATAGATATAATTTCTTGTTAGTGTTTAATAAAGGTAAATACAATCTAATGTAAAGCACCCAGAGGTAAATATAGGTGCCCAGCAGTTTCTCTTCCTTGTGAGGCAAAATATTGATATGACTGATTTTGTCTTTTGCCAAGGGTATACATTGTATAAACAAACATTTGGAGCTTTATAAATTAATACAATCAGTTGTGATTGATCGTAAAATTTTTGATTGATACAAATGTTTGTGATGGAGCTCTCAAGCTGCTCTGGAGCCTGTTAAGGCGTGAGCTCTTCTCAGCAGACAGCAGACTGTGGAGGGTGAGCTCATACGTCACTCTCACAAGGGAAGTTGGTTGTGCTGGGGTTGAACGGGGATGCTGGGTAACTGTGTTAAGGCTCACCATTCAGAGTACACAATGCCGATCTGAAATATCACAAACAAAAGACTAAAGAGGTTTATTTGATCTGCTAGTTTGCATTGGGAGAGTGAGAGCACACCTAGTCCTACGATCGTCACCCCTTTAACATTCAGCCTGAACCCCTGCCCACTGGGTAAGGTTAACATTTATCCCCTGCTTAGACAAATTTAAAAGTCAAGGCCTTGATGTGGTCGTATTTGGATTACATTAAAGTGAGAACAGTCCTTACTGTCCTCAAGTCTGAAGGTAACCTATGTGAAACCCGTTGGCTACTTTTTTAGTCTGGTTTGATCAATTCTAAGGGCAGGGGTAGGAGAAATATGTGCCATATGGCAGAAAGGTTTGACTTCTGTCCCCAGCTACAGACACAGCTTGTCTTGTGGCCTCGATAGAAGCAATACTCAGTGACAGGTAAGGAAGGAATCGGTCTTTTAGTGCAAGTGACATTGTACTTCCCCGTTGCATGTGTTTAGTTCATTAGCATCGTCTGTACTTGTTGCATGTGATATGAAATGAGGGCTCTAATCCAAACCCTTTTAGGATGTTAATCAGCCTGTTTCCAGATAGTGCCTTTTTAACAACCCTGCATGACAGTGAATACCTCAATTAACACCAACAACCCCCCTTCGTTTGCTCGGTGCTGCTAAAAGTGTATGGGGAATTTTTTGATTTTATCTATTTTTGTGTACTGTGTACTTACCCTTAATGAGTATTTTTGCCTCCTGTATCTACTAAACCAAACCATTTTTTTAATTATCCAGGTGCCTAATACCAAATCCATATTCCCAGACATCTCCTTTTTGTGTTAAAAAGTATACAATCTAAAAACAAATACTGCTACCAATGCTAATATCTGAGGTTACACTGTACCATAAACTACAGTTTATTAACACATTTTGTGCACAAATACTGCAAACTCACTGTTAATGGCCAATTAAGATGCAATGCAAAAGTCTTGCACAGATGAGGCAAATCATTAATTCCTACTTTACTGTAATGTTTACTTTCTATTGAAGTATATTATCAGGAAGAAACCTGCTGTGATGCAAACTGTAAATTAAAATGATTACTATAAACATGCTCTGCATGGAATTCCCCTGTTGCACACCTCTTAACTCTTAAGCAATACATTTATGGTTGTATACAAATGCAAAATTGTATGCAGTGGTTATCTAAAATAAATGCTGTTTTCAACAGAAGTATAGTCTTGTTATTGTGAGTGTACATGCAGTGTTACACTGCTGGTGTCAAATGCATATCCTTTTAAAATTGCAAAACAATTCAACTGTTTTAAAGAAGTGGTGTGAGCTGGCATGCTGTTCTGATGACAGTGTACATACTGAGTATTCCTTCATCACACTCCTGTTGTCTAAAATCATATTAGCAGATCATTAGCAGAGGCCAAAATGCTTTTGGTGGGAATCAAATTAAAGGTGACAGAATTTCAACATGCACATGTACTGTAGACATTGTCAAATCTCATAATGGTAAAGTAGCTTAACTGCAAACATCCATTGACTACCTTCCATGGGAGCCAGGAATGGTTAAAAACCATCCTCTAGACTTAGTAACAGGTCAATTAACAAACACCCTGTTCTCCACTGAATCACTCAGTGCCTTACTGCTGCAGATCAGCTCTTAACAATATGCTGGTGTGACTTTAATAATCACCAGATAACCATCTTCCCAGTTGTTTTTTTATTTTCATTCAAATCCCATTCTAATTCATCAGTGCTAAACTCACATGCCACACTTAACATTCCTGACTATTACAAGATCAGCATACACTGAATTAAAGAAACAGACTGAGAAAAAAAGTCTTAAATATATATATATACAGTGTATAAATGTTTTGAGCATCAACGATTCCTCAAGGACTCCAATACTGTTTTCTACCATTATAAGAACATTGATTTATTAATACAGCTTATTCTGGCCAGTCAATATAAAGTGTCATAGCAAATCTATCATGTCAATCAACTCATAACTGATGATCATTTGATCCTCCCTCTGCTTTGCAGAATGTCATTGCATTAGGATGGGCAGTTGGGAGACTTTTGCACATTAATCACTTCACCACAGGGAGAAACCCAAGGATACAAGTTGTTCTCCTGGCTGTAACTATAGGTGGAAAATACATGTAATCAAATGAATAGAACTAAAAACAAAACTTAGCCCAACCAAGCTCTTGCTTAACCTGTAATAGTACCCTGTCTACAAGCTAGGTAACTAAGCTTGCTGGTTCCCGAGCCTAACAACATAACCATGCAAGTCGACTCAAACCACAGCACACACACGCTCTATCAGAAGATAATGATGGACAAGCATAGCCTTTATACAAAGCCACGTGAACCTGCAGCAAGCTATTACAATTCATAATTAAATTACACAATCATCTCCACGTTTCTCAGAACATAGAACTGGCGGCCTCTGGTGGCAAACCCATTTGTCACCAGCAACAGGTGCAATCCACCACAGCCTGTATCTGCTGGAAGCTATACAACTATATTTCAGTAGGACAGCCATAGAATTGCAATGAAACCCATTTGTACTTCAGTAGGGCAGCTATAGAATTCCAATGAATTCCATTGGATGAAAAAAGACCAGCGCTAAATATCTAAAACTTTTGCACAGTAGGGTACCTGTACAAGCAAGAAGTTTAATTATTGACATTTAGATATCCAAAGGGGAAAAAAATGGATGAACTGAATGTCAGGGGAAGAAAAAAAAGTAATTTCAGAACTATGCTGCTGAGTGGTCCTATTTAATACTGTAAAGTAATCCCACAATCTCAGGAATAACCCCTTCACAGTAACAATAATTGTCCAAAACACTGGCACACCATTCTCAATCCAGAGCCATTAAATAGAAGATGTTATGGGGGACAAAGACATGCCACCTGTTGGACACAGCAGCATCCAGTTCAGGTCATGTTCTGCTCTTGTCTGGTAATTTCATACAGAACTTGTGCCATGATCATTGTTGTATAATACACTAATGTTTTTTTTCTCTTGCGTGACCGAGTAGTGCTTGAAACCTGCACCGATCCGATGATTTCAAAACCCAGGAAGACAATTCCTGTGCTCTTCTACCCATAGCTTTATGAAGCTTGGTTAATTAATTAAGCTAAGTTAACGAAGAGGAACTCTAATGTGGGTTACACATTGGTACAGGGGAAATGGCAAACCAACCATTGTGCCAGTGCAGATCAGGTGCATTTTCTGTATGCAGATGAAGGGGCAAAGTGCACAAAAGGAAGCCATGTTATTCTTTTCACTTTGAAAGACGATTCAGATGATACCCATTGACATAATGGAGGAGTTCGCCTACACAGGCAGCACCAGGGAGCTTTTTACTGTGGACAGCCACGATCAGAGATGAAAAGGGGCGGCACATTCCTAAAAGGCCAGAAGGTTTATGGTTTTCTTTTCACCTGAGCAAAAACCTTGTTGATCAGCAATGAGCTATATAGCTCAATGATTATAATGCAAAGCAGGTATTAACCCTTGCCCACAATTTTACAAAGACTAACAGAAACCCAGGCTCTTATGCAGGAGGGCACAACAGCCAGATATCTAGTTTTTTTACCACCCGATTGAACTTATTATTGGCTAAACTGGACAAGTTGACGCTTTTTCTTGTTCTTAAGGAGCAGGGGGATTTAAAGAGACCTATAACAACTACTGAACAGCAGCCCTGTGGCCGGAGTTGTTGGCCTCTGTGCTGGAATTGGTTACAGATTTTGCATATTATCGCCGTGATCCTTTTCATGCTTTGGGATTCAAACTTACCTGCAGCATCAGAAAATCCAATCCTTTCCTCTGGTCTGCCTTTACCCCAATGACTAGAAGCATGGATTAAACTTCTGACATAGCTGACACCAGCAGATGAAACGTTTCAGGCTGTTCTTGTTCAGGAATGGATAAAAAAGAATCTCAAAGGGATTTCTTACAAAAGAGCGTGTGCACAAATCAAAGTTTTATTTTAAGAGAAGAAAAGGAACTCTCTTGGAATGAGCACTTCACTTCAACTATCAATCCAGAAGCCTTGTCAGGTCAAAGGACACTCAAAACCCATTCGTTTTAGGCTTAAAGTTTTTTTTGTTTAGTTTTTTTAGGTACAGAAGCTACATGACCAATATCCTTAATGTCTCTAAAGAAGAACAAATTAAGTCTGACTCTTGAGAGCATATATAAAGTGTTGTCATTTAAATATTTGTTAAATACTAGATATACTGCAGTGTTTTCATATAAAAAGAATTTTTAAATACAGTACATTAACACACCCTGTTTCAACAACAAAAAAAGACAGTTTATTAAACAAATCCAGATAGTACAAAACTGTCCATTTTTCTTATTTGGAGACTCAACTGCACAAAATTACCTTGGGCATTTATGTCCTCTTTCATAATTTTATTGCAGTTCAATGGCTCAGTCCCAATTTAGTAATCTGTTAGAAAAAAAGTGTAGTATTATTCTATAACATTCAAAAAGGAAGCCCATACTTTCATTCTCCTGTAAAAAAATCTATATTCAGTGAAAATAACAGCAGAAAAGTTTATAATTTAATCAGAATGGGAAACAAAATCGTAAGCTTGCAAACACTACCCAACCAACAACACAAACCTTAAGAGGACCCTTAGATATCTGAGATTTTTTACTGGCAATGACAAAACATCAATTAAACAAGTGAGATGATTTTTTGTGCCACGCGATTTAAAGTCATTTTAGAGTCAATCAGAAAATCCATTTGATCTATAAAAATAAAGGTCTTGAAAACATACATATTCCAATATTCAAGGCATTCCTTCCTAAAATACAGCAGAGGAGGTCTATCATGACATTAATATATATATGCCCACCTGCAGGACCTGGATGTTACTCCACAAAAAACCACAGTGAGAATTTTACATAATAGCCCACATAAGGATTCATACCATTTCCTGCTGTTATCAATGGAGACTCCCTTGAACTCTTCATGCCAGCAGTAGAATCATCTACCATCAGAAGATATCTCCTGACTCTCAGGGGGAAAGGGGGTTTGGATAGTGTGGAGAGGTACACTAATATCATAGAGGTTAAATCTGGCTTTTTGTCCTCACAAAATAAGTTTGAAACTTTGCCTCACAGAGCTGACTGTTTACAGGAATCAATACTTTTAAAAAAAAGAAAATCACATTGGCATTCTCCAATCCTTTTACCTGTTTACAGGCAACACGTTCTTCCAAATATATGGAAACATCACCTTTCAAATCAACAAACTACACCCTACTAAGTAAAATGAATGAATTGTAGACACAGGTGAGATGACTGGAAATCCCAAACAGGCAAATTCAGTTATCACCTTTACAGCTCGATTTTGCATTTCTTTTTTTCCCCAAAAAAGCTTAGCGGTTTCTTAAAGGGGTACTGCAGTACCAATTTCAGAGACCGGTTATTAAATCTCGGTAACAAAATAAATTAATTTACGTTATAGGAAAAAACATTCAAATTTTAATTAAGCACAACATTTGTGAACTTTGTGAAAGCACTGTTAGGTGCCATGTTGTTGCAAAATTGAACATGATGAGACCCTTCCTGTTCACTAGTCACCGTAATGACTAATGTAATGCGATGTATGAACAAATAAGTACATGTTGTGCAGCACCGAAAAAATGTGATCTGCATGCAGAGTTAACAAGGAGTATTTGTCGGCAAAATAGTCTCATTTACAATGTCATAGGGCCGCACGTCACTGGAAGTTTTGTTGTCTCGTTCTGAATTGCAGAACACGGTGCTGCACATACCTGGAACTTTAGTGAATGTTGTGATGTAATTTGGAGGTCTTACAAGTCCCTGTGTACATTTTACTTTTATTGAGGCTTGGAATGCACTCATTAATGCGGATTCTCTCACCCCCAAAAATATGAAAATAGCGTTGCACTTCCCCTTTAAGAAACTGAAGCGCTTTCTCTGAAGCTAAAGTCACCCATAATTCATTAAATGATTTACCCCCCTGGGCCATTAGTGAACTGTGATTGGAGATTTCCCAGCTGCCTGCAGGGTTTCCTTAAATTGTTAACACAGCAACAACTGTCAGGAGGGGTTTGCTGGTGGAGTAAGCACTTTCCTGAAAGGTGTGCAGCATGTCAAAGCACTCCAAACAGGGGCGTGTCCAGAGGCACTTCCCCCTGAGCGAGTGGGCGTGTCCAGAGGCACTTCCCCATGAGCGAGTGGGTGTGTCCAGTACAGTGCATGTAGCGTCAATCCAAACTGCCAAAATGTGTGGCAAAATAACCCAGCGACAGATTTGTTTATTGAACAGGCTCCACGTTCCAATTTTTTAAAAATAACTTTTACACTATTTAATTTTTACTGTTTCAACAAGTTCTGACCAGAAATTGTTAGATTCCACTACAAATCCTGAAATGCAAATTGATGAGCAATCTTGAACTGTTTATCAATCTAAGAAAAGAAAGACTACAAACAAGGAAATCCATTCAGTTCATCTTCCTTGTTTGAAAGACTCCTAAATGTAATCAAACATTTAAGTCATATTTCTTTTCTGGAGTACTAAATCTTAATTGGACATTTATCTCAAACAATTCAATAGAAGAATTAGATTAAAGGCACAGAATCCTTATTAAGAGGTTAATATTTTCAGTATGCAGCCAACATTAATTTGAATTATAATTCACTGCATTACCTAATAAATGGGCTGAATAAAGTGGTCTGTTGGGACATCCCATGACATACCATGGAGAATCTGAACAGCTGTTATTTCATTTCTTCTTTTGGCCCAGACTTTAGTACTATAGGACAAAAGTGAATGGTAACTGTTTTATGAAAATAACCATTTAACTTCTCACTCATCTACAATGAATCCTGATCTGAGACCAATTAAACAAAAGTATGAAACAGGTTATCTTTGATAACACTGAAACCAAAACAAGTTTAGAAAGGAAGCCTTTGAAGCTTATACCAATTACCTTGTGTAACCTCTTCAGTTAAAATAGGACACCCATTGTTTTTTTGTCCTTATACTATCAGGAAAGCTGTATTCTCCCGATAAGCCAAGAGAAATGAATCTTAAGATGAATTTTGGATTACAGAACAAAAGACAAGCTGCAAACAATATAACAGCCATTCACCCCTCAGGCTGGTTAGGTGGTTCAGTGGCCAATTCCAAGATTTCATCCAGTTGTGCTCAAATAAGGCCAGACACCCACACCTCTTTGTGTAAAGAAGGGCTTCCTATACTGCTCTCAGAAAGAATACAGCTTCAATTTCCAGTTTTGACCCCGTCCTTGATTAACAGTAATTAATAAATGTGCCTTCGTCCTCTCAAAGTAAAACATTCAATGAATAGGAGCACCCTGATGGCTGCAAATCCAAGACAAGCTTACGTTTTGTGCTGCTGCATTTTTTGTTGGCAACCCTTCTGGGTCCTTGTCAGTACACTTGTCAGGTGGAGGCAACGTGTTTAGTCTACTGCGTCAGTTTTCAGCTTTAGTGTTCCTACAAGACGATTTCTGCATTTCTACATAGAGGTTCCAATTTCCCACAAATCATTTAATATACTGGTGTTCAGCACTTTTGTATAAAAACACAAAATCTACTCGTTCTAATTAGTGTTTTTTTTAATTTAGCAGAAAGCAGATTTCAAAACATCCCCCCCCCAAAACAAATTGACATATCCTTGTTAAAACCTTATATAACTTATAAAAAGACTTCTACTGTTCCAAGGGAAACAGTTACAATTTACATGTGCCACATTGAGGACACCATACTATAATCTCAAAGACACTCATTAAGAACCAAAAAAAAGTAAAGACAAAAAAAATCACCTTCTGATAAAAGAAGCTAAGAATTGAAACCCCATGTAATCCTATTATAATCTGTGTGTGTGTCTTGATAGCAGTGGTGGCTCACATCTTTTAATCTTGTCTCAATTCTGGGGCCTGCTGCAGGGCGTTACTATCAGAACAGCAGGTGTAGACTGCACTATCTGCATCATAGCTTTGGGTCAGAAACAAACCACTGGATGTCTCAAAAGGTGAGGACCGCACAAGGCACTATTAGCAGTACACTGGCGCTTACGGGGAAGAGCACTGTGACATGTGATCAACATCAATACAGTTCCAGAGGAACAGTGGCTGTTAGCCATAGTCTTGCAGGGCCACAGTCTTGCTCTTCCAGGGTGTTTACATGACCATTTGATTCACACCTGGAGACTGTGCTTAACTGGTTCCAATTAGTTCACAAGTTCAGCTGATACATCCAGCAAAATGAAACCAATTAGTTCACAGGTTCAGCTGATACTTGCAGCAAAATGAAATCTAGCAAACCTGTGGTGCTGTAGGACTGGGGTTACCCGCAACTGCAGCTTGGAAACAGCCCATTCAGAAAAGGCAAATCAATTTGGTTGTTATCTTTAGGTGCTTAGTGCTTGCTCCCCCTCTTCTGCCACCTGGACAAGGATTTATCTATCCTTGGTGTTAAAGGATGGCAAACCCAATGTGCTGGCCATGTGCTGACCTGTGTAGCTTCTCACCACAAAGATTGAAACTCTTACAATACTGAATACAATTCCTTAATATACACAGTGCAGCTAGAATGGAGAGCCCATGGAGGGAAGAAAAAAACATTTGTGGGCTGGATGAAACAAATACCTATTGTGTTAGTGATTCCTGTATTCTGCAGCAGCAATGCGAATTATGAGGTGAATAAACTACTAGTGTGCAATAAATACTGGGGCAGTTGATTCGGCTGTCGCTGATAAAATAATTTAAGAAAATGAGTACGTCTTTCTCCACTTCATCCCTAGCAAGCTCCGAACATTCAGATCAGGTGCCAGGCGATCATCATTCCTACTGCATCCCCATCTCCATGCACCAACAGCAGAAAGAAGCCGATCGAATAGTTCCAGGCACTTTGGAGTTTGGAAAAGGGTCCAGAATTTGCTAGAGTTGAATCATCGCAGAATGCGGTCGACTAAAGGCTTCCGTTCCAGTCTCACAGACTGAATTTGACCCCCTCTCTTCCACTACCACAACAAGCTCTTTTTCCAATCGTCTTTTGGGCATCTGGTTACACAGCTCTGTATACAGAGAACTTGGGTACCTCTTAGAGGTTGTGTTTTTATTTTTTCCCCGCATTTTCAATCCCTCCCCTTCCCCAGTGTGTTTATCAGATAAGATTTCTGAACACAAGTCTTTTGAACTCCTCTTGCTCTCGTTGCTGTGGCGTTCAGTTTCAAAAGTGCTCTGAGGTAGCCCTGTGCTCAAGGCCAGTTAAAACAGTCAAACATTGACTTGACAAACACAGGAGCATCTTCAGTCCTGGCTTCACATGGAAACAGTCTTTTTCATACTTATTTTATCAGGCACCTGAGGAGAGACAGGACAGAAAGGCATGAGAATCAGTTATTTAAATATCAGATCAAACACTAATACAATTGCAAAGCAACTCAAGAGTTATCTTGATATCATCAGAAGACACGGTGTTCTATAGAAGTAATTGCTACAGGTTGATAGATTCTTCACATCAGCTTAGTTTATTGAAAAGGGACAGTGTACAACTCTTTAGCTGAACCAGAGTTAGAGAAAAAGCTCATTTGCATTTGTAGTCCCTGGTTTTTGAGCTATTTGGAGCATGAAATATTTGCCTTCCATTCTAAAGAGGATGTGTAAAGTTTGTGAGTTTCATAAACGGTGGTTATATTGCCAAAGTAGCACTTGAGCATCACAATTATCGGACTGAAAAAATTAGGTTTACAATAAGTCAGATGGAATTGGGTTAACAGAGCAGCAAAAAAAAAAAACCAAAAAAAACAGCCAACCTACACCCAACACTAGTCCTTAAGGGCAAGAGCCCAGAAAGTTTTTGGGGTCCTTTTAAATCTCCAGCTCCTAGAGAGCAAGTAAGGGCTTTAGCTTGTTAAACAATGAGCTGAACTGGGTAATTATTAGCTCACAACATAAGCCAGGAACCTTTCAGCCATCCAGGACTGGAGAGGTGTGTTCCTGGTTTTACAGTTAACTATTCCAGACTATTCCCACAATCAAGGCCTCAAGTTATACAGCTCCCCTGTCTACTAATTCCCACAATCAGTAATGTGGGATTTCATTTCCATGATGAAGCTCCTGGGGGGCTTGTTAGAACAGTTAAAACCCAGTGGCCAGCTGCAAAATCTACCTCTGTATTAAAGCTCCTTAACCAATCCCTTCAAGGTAAGATGCATTTCTTACAGCACCTTTATAACCCTAAAATGGTAATGGAAAACTATGTGAAATTGGACTATCCCTTTACCTGCTGAAAAGCTTTAACAACTGCTTTGCTACACTATACCGTGCTCTCAGCCTACAGAGACTAAAATGGCAACAAACGATCAAACAGTAGTCTGTTCTGCCCTTCCTCTGTCTAATTTCAGGAGTCACATGTGCAGGGCAAGAAACAGGGGAACATCAGCTGCAGAAATGTACAAGCACAGTGCAGGGACTCAAAGTAAAACACATATCAACCAGCACCATTCTTAAAGGACAAAATATGTCAATGCATTTTTAATAAGTTGCATTTAATTAGAAAAAGACCATTCCTTAGCTGAACTTTGTGTTGGTCCATGTTTTGTTCGCCTTGCTGCTGTTGAAAGAAAGTGTTGTGATGCCACATTGAATCTGGGTCTGCATGCCTGGGATGTGTGATAGTAGGAGGAAACTCATTGAGATGCTGCAGAACAGAAATCTGACAGCAAGGAGACGTGTGTGGATCACATTATGTTCATTCTATGTGAAACAGTGAGCAATAAAGCCAATTATTGCACACAAAAATCACTATCCGCTTACCTGCAATACATAACACATTCAACGTTTTGACCCTGAGCACCTGTACTTTGATCTGCTGAAAAGTTAAAATCGAATTTCCACATGACCCCTCTGGCTGGAAAGGCCTGTCATCCCGTGTCTGTATGTTTAAGCATTACAGTGCATCCCACAGAACTCAACAAGGCAGAAGGCCGTTCTGAATGTTTCAGCGACAGTTGAACAGCAAGTAAAGATGTGAACCTTTCTTCACGCGCATATATGTGAGCTTTTAAACAGGAAGTAAAAACAAAACAGCAAGTCAAGTGCTTAGCAACTAAAAAGAATTACTCTTTTTCTAGTCTCAAGATCATTCACTTCTAAATGATCTTGGTTCAACACCTAATAATTTCTCTTCCTTCATAAAGCTCTTCACTTTCTTGAAGAATCTCACTTCACTACAAACAAAAAGCTGAACAAATAACTGAAGAGGCAGTATGCCTAGCTCAACGACAAAAAAACAAACCTTAATCTTTAGAATAAAGTCAAATTGTGGACAACTGTCACCGTTTCCTAATTCAACAATGTCAAAACCCAGCCCTTGGCACCACAGACTTCCCATAAGAAAGAAAACAGCCCAGATAAGTTTACTACCTTAGCTGTAAGATGCTTCTGAAATTGGAATCACATTTCTTAACTTTTCAATGGACATCCTGGTCATTCAGTGTTGATAAACCTTTCATATTAGCCTGTTAACTTCAAACAACTTTATAAAATTAAACATACAAAAAGCATTCTATTCCAGATCTTATGCATAGGCACATTAATATTATATACGTACAAAGGTGAAGGCCTGCGCTCAAGGTTGCAAAGCAGATAGTCCACATTTTGCACAAGCTGATAAAGGAAACACAGTATGAAGTGAAAGGAATCCAAGTAACCTGGTCATAGTATAATTTTAAAATGCTCCTGATTTTATAGGGCTTTTTAAAAAAAACCTACATGACTGTAATGCATTAAAAAAAGTGTAGAAACTGGTTTGGCGCTCTAAACAAACAATAAGGCAGGCATTCTGTTTGGCTCAGGGGCAGAGCGGTGAAAGATTTGAGAAGAAGTTTCTCCTTTATACCTCTAGGGGCCGCTATTAATTATGTCAAACTATAACCAATAGGGAAAACATTCTATCGTACCTACTGCATGGAAGCATATTAGCACCACGGAGAAAAAAAAGTTATTGCATTAAATTAGATAGCATTGCATTTAAACGATGTGTTAAACAATACTACCTAATATATTAATAGATTTCAATATGTAATATTGAACCATGCAACTGTGTGCGGACATTAACCACTGAAAATATCGGCATAGTCCTCTTTGTGCAGATTAGTCTAAAGGAGCACATGTAAGATCTTCTGTATACATGCAGTAAAATCCCCTATGACGGAGCACTCCCGGGTTAAATGCAAGTCATTTTCACTATTTTTGTGAAAAGCAGAATGCGACTTTGCAAAAGTATTGTATACTTCGCATGAAACTGCAGTAATATGCAGATAGGCTGTTGTCTACTTAAAACATTTAAGCACAAAAAACCCAAAGGCTTTCAGCCCATGCTTAAGTCAAATACGTTTGAATTCAGAATTACGTAGCAAATGGAAGGAAACTGTCACTAGAAGAGAGAAGAAACACTACGTGCGTGTCGGTTTGTACAGACATTAACGTAAAGACATACAGGAATGCAAAACAAGAACAATTCCAGGACAGCACGCAAGTTGCTGCCATAGCCTACAGAAATATACATTTATGAAGACAGTCCTGTTGCTGGCATTGTGCTAGCAGCAGTATCTCATCATAACACAGTGTTATCTCGTTTAAACACGAAAACACTTTTCCTCCGTGGCGCTAACATGCTTCAATTTACATAGAACTACAGTCCAAGATCACTGAAATCTTTCCATTTTCATCATGCTCAATTAAAAACAAAACATGCTTAGCTTCTAGAGAAAAACAAATCAGAATTGTTCAGATCAGCTCATGTTTTCCCAAACCTAGAAGTAGGTACAAAAGTTTCCCAGATGTTTCATTTACTACCTAGACTACAGTGTCTTTTTCCTCATGCGACTGGATGCATTCATTAGTGCAGGCGTATAATTCAATAACCAGCAGGTCTTTTAACCAAAGAGATCAAGGCTGGAATGGGCAAGGGGAGACTGCACATTTTTAAATGGAAGTACTTTGTACTTGTTTAATTCTTTGAAATTATTTCTTTAAAAAAAACAAGTTTGGGATTATTTGTAATGTGTAAACAACTTGAACCATTAAAATTACCATGACAGTAATACTTTCTACTTAAGCATGGCTACATTTTCTTATTCAGCATTGCTCTCTTAATGCAAGAACTAATATTTATGCAGCTGAGACCTCAGCACAACCTTAGCTAATACTATTTCTAGGTTCACTATGTGTGGCTCAAAACAGAATATAGAAAACAGTGCTGCACTATCTAGGATCTCTCTGCAGTTAAAGGAAGTTAGCTTTCTTTCTTTTTAGAGCACCTTTTCGGAATATTCTGCCTTCTACCAAAGTAACTTTTCATTTTCAGTATATCCTCGCAGTTTGCTTGCTGGGAACACTTCCCTGGACGCATCCGATATTCCCGAGCATCTACGCAACCTGCACGCATGAGAAGAAGCAGTGTTGAAGCTGGCCAGCTCAGTCTGCTCATCCCATTCCTCTTAATACCACCATGGTATTAATGCATGATGGAAAGAAGAGCAACTGCTCCTACAATTCTGAAATAAGCTGCTACAAGGGTTCCATCGCTGAAGGCAACTGGATCTGCCAGCTTTAAAGTTTTAAAGGGAAGTGTAGAAGTTATCGTATAACCCCACCACAACAGATATGCTAGACATCTGCAGCATTAAGCACCTTCACCACAACAATCGACACCGAAAGACAAATCGGTAGAAAAACTTCACTTGCTTTTCTTGCCTGAAACCTTAGTCAGCATGGTATTAAACTCTACTTGCTCTTTTGTAACTTGCATGCCGACAGCTCTCCCCTCGAATATTTTCTATTCACGTGTTAGCGGAAGGCCTTTCACAGAGGGGTGAGAACCCTATTGCGGCGTCTCCATTCTCAAGCAAAAGCATGAAACTAGACTCTGTGCTTGACCTTCCTTCTCCTTGTGCAGGTACGGAGGTTGTAGTTGTCAGCTAAGTCATAGAGACAACTAGCTATTCACAACTGGAAATCTTAAGTGTTGGGAAAAAAGCGTACATGTTACATTTATTATTTAATCCTCCTGCTGCTTTTTCAAACATGTCACTATAGACAAATGCCACTTAACGTTGCATCATTGGCCAGGTCAGGAAACCTAAATGCTAACCAAACACTGCGGGTTTTGATTGTGAAAACTAACAACAAAATACTTCTTAACTAAGCCAGGTATGTCTGAATTATATTCAGCTTTAATGTCCCCTGCTTTTCCGAGAACAGGTAGTGCACCGAGAGAAAACGTGTTACACCTCAACCCGATATAATTTCACTCATTTTGTTTAGTAAGGGAGAATCGATGACTTCATCATCTGCATTTTCACCTTAAAGGGTATTCGGGTATGACAACACGAATGTAATGTGCTGAAAAGAAGAACAGAACCCAATGTTTTAATAACAAGGAAAAAAAAATGACACCACCACTTACTTTCTTCATCTGAATCAAAGCCAAAGAAAGCCTGACACTTCTTCTGGGCGAGATGGCTCTGCAGTTCTTCTGCTTTGTCAAAGAGTGCGAAACACTTAGTGCACCTGTGTCTCTGAACACCGCCAGCCTGCTCCGACTGCGGCGCGGAGCTGGGAGACTCTGCCTTGGCGGGCGATTTCCTGCGCTTGGGCATGCTGATGTACTGCTCAGCAAGGTACGCCGAAGGCGGAGGCCGGATGAACGGCTTTTTGGAAGTGCCCCCGTAGGAGTAAACTTCATCGTCGTACCGTCGGGGCTTTTTAAGGGCTGCCGTGGAAGCGTCCTGGGGTAGGGGGGCCTTTTCCGGATCCTTTCCGGCAACCCCCTCCGATTTAATTTCCGTCGGACCGGTGTCTTTCTTCCCCGCCTCCGGCGCGTGGTCCTGCAGATCCCGTGCCTGAGCTGCTCCTTCCGGCAGCTGAGCAGAAGCTGGCTTTTCTTCATCGGCATGCCCATTTAACAGCTGTCCATCGGAAAACCTGCCGCCCGCAGAATGCTCCCCCGCACCATCTTCTGGCTGCTCCAGGGATTTGGCCTCTGGTGTGGCAACCTTGACTTCCACTGAATTTAAGACGGATTTGCCTCCTCCACTAGGTATGTAGGTCTTTGGCTGTGCAGATTCTTTTCGGACTTTCAGATCTTGGACGGGAGCCTCTTGTGCGTCTTTTTTTCTTTTTCTTTTCACCAGGATGCCACTGGCCTCCGCGGAGTTGAGCCCGGAAGCTGCTGCTGCTGGACTTCCGTCTAGGTTTGTCATTAGGGAGTAATGCCAACATTCGTGCTCATGCAGCAGGGAGAGATCAGAAAAAAGTTCAAAGCATTCTGGAAAACTACACTGTGCCTGAAACTGCGAGTGGGTTTTTAGGTGCTGCCCAAGTTCCGCTTGCGTTTTGAACCTTTCGCTGCAGTTGTAGTGCTGGCAGAAATACCTGTGAGCACCATCATGCCTCTTGAGGTGGTCTGAGTAATGCTGCAGACACAGAAATTTTCTTTGGCAATACTGGCACTTTCCCTTTGTCCAGAGAAATGTACACTCCTGGACTTTCATATCATTCGGGTGAGCTTTCTTTACATGTTTAACGAGAACCCACTGTCTAACAAAAGACCTCGCACACCCCTCTGCGGGGCATCTGAATTGTTCTTTCTGGCACTCTGACTTTTGCTTTGAAATAGATCCGTTAGCTCTCTGCACCACTGACTGATCTTTTGCAGCACATGCAATTTCATTTTTGTCACTCTTCAGCAAACCTTGTGACTCATTACTTACATGTTCTAGATTTACATTAATTCTGTTATGGTTTTCTACATGATTTTCTACTTCCGCCACTGAATGTTTAAGATCTGGAGGTAAAGATATGACGTCACGCTCGCAAGTTTCAGAAGTTCCATTTTCAACTGGAGTGCAATTTTCATTGCTTTGGGTATCTGGCGGACGCTTTTTGCTTTTCATTTTCTGAAGGTGTTCCTTCAGGTGATTAAGCATGAAATTCCTTTGCTTGTATGTTTTACCACATAGTACACAACGCAGGTTTCCTTTTTGTAGATGAACCAATGCATGGCGTTTTATGTGTCCACCCATGAAGTCTTTGTTGCACAACATACAACGATGCCTGGGCACACAGTTTTCACTTCTGCTCAAAGTATTACCCAAAACTGTTTTTGGAGAGCTTTTGAAATCAGGATCATTTCCTGGTGGTGATACAGTATGCTGCTCTTGCTCAAGTTTTGGAGGGGAAGCAGCCTGTTTCACAGTGTCATCTGGTTCGCTAGCCTCTACGGGAGCTCTATTGGTTTCTTCAACAAATGAATCTAGACCGTGAGTTAAAACCTCTGGTTCTGCAACTAAAGCCTCAGGTGTACAGACCAGCTCTGCCACATGAGCCTCAAGCACAGTATCCAGTTCTATGACAAGACCTTGAGGGGACTTATCCCGAGCTACCACAGGACCTTCTGGAAGTACATCTGGAAGCCCTTGCTCCAGCACAGTGCACTCAGGTATGTTGTCCTGCATTACAGTGGGCAGTTCCGCATTCTCTTCTGGTGCTTTGACAGGGGACTGAATTGTATTCTCCTCCTCATCCTTAATGTCCATCTGGCCATCAGTCCCGTTATCGTGCTGTTGCAAGGTGGCATCACCTACTTCTATGTTACTGGACTGCTGGACTTCACAAGCTTCAGCTATGGGTTCTTGTGGCAGAACGGGTTCCTCCACTGTCGTGTTGTCTTCTGGCTTGACAGGAGGTTCTGGTTCCCTCTCACTCAGATCTATAGAGGGCTCTTCTGCACAGGTATCCTGGTGGTTGATCGTCGAGTCTTCTGGAGCCACATCCGTTTGCTCGATTAGTTCTTGCGGCTGTTCAACCACCTCTAGTTTTTCAACAGGTATTTCTATCGCCTCGTTATCGGGGAAGGACACTTCCAGCATTGTATCCAGAAGGGGTGTTTCTAGGGAGTCTAGGGATTGGTAGGAAACTTGCATCGGTGAAGCCCTTTCTGGAGACTGAGGGGTTTCCTCTATGGTCACGGTCTCAGGTGATGGCGAAAGAGGGGTCACCTCATCAGTTGCTGGCTGCTCCTGGGAGACCTGCTGCAACTCACCTTGCCCCGTCTCGGATGCGGCGAGTTTCGGAAGCGCAACTTCCAGCGGGGATTGTGGAGGTTTCTTCCTAGGCCGCCCAACACGCCTCGGAGCACTGTTCTCTGCCTGTCTGTTGGTCTCCGGTAGAAACCAACTGGGTTTTCTACCGCGACGTTTCAGGGTTTTTTTTTCTGCCTGTCGGCCGAGGTGTCTTTGTTGTCTTTTGGAGAGCTGTTTCATGGAGTTTTCCTGAATCATATCGAGCTGTCTTAGGGATCGCCTTAATGCCGATGTATCTATAACTTTAACACGTTTTCCAGGTTTTCTTCCTCGCCTCCTGATGGGGATCTCTGAGGCTGCCTCCGACTGCCTAATGCAACGTTTAGGAGCAGGCTTACGCTGGTCTTTAACAGAGTAGTTCATCAATTGGCTAGTGTGCTTGTCTGGAATTTCCGAATGCATTTTATATGTCTCTTTAATACTATAATTTTGAATCCATTTATCATCCTCCACAGTCTCATTCAGGGCTGCTTTCATCACTTTCTCACTCATCAAGGACAGGCAGTTCGTCTTTAGCGTGATCAAGTTCCAAAATTCTGGATCAAAAAACAATCCCCTCTTCAGGATCTGGAGCAATTCGAAACGTATGTGGTTTTTAATTACACTGGAATCCATTTGATACTCCTGGTCAGGGTAGGTGTAGAGAAGATAAACGATCTTGTAAGAGTCCACTGTGCGCTCCAGGAAGAAAACAAGAAGCGCACAGGCTCTGCAAACCTCCAAGTCATTTGGAAGAAGATAAGCAATCATCTTGTACACAAGGGACTTGGTGACTGGGTCGTGACGGAGATCCATCTGAAGAGCACATGCACATAGCTCGACGCAAAACTGCAAGCCTTCTTCTCCCAGCTGGAAAGAAGACAAACCAAAGCATATCAACGATTAATATGTTAATACCATTTTTTTTATCTCAAATCCAGAAGAACATCAATAGGTAAAAAGCACCCTGGTATTTTCAGGACATAGTTTGCATGTTAGTTAAAACTGCAGGGCTAGAGATACTGGAGTAGGCTAATCAATAATTAGCCAGGGTATGCTTGGCCTTCAATGAAAACAAACGTAAATTTTCATTTTTGTTAGCACCTTACAAAAAAATGAATTGCTGCCCTGGAATTGGTCCAGAGAAGAACTGGCAGATATATATCCCTGTGTTTAAAGCAATGTCCTGCTCTGACAGGAAAGCTCTAAAAGAACTGAATATTTTTAGTCTTCAACAAAAAAGCCTCAAGGAATCAGGTGACCTGGTAATTAAAATCCTCAGGGGCTCTGATATGGTCAACTCATTGGCTACTCCAGAATCAAGTGGAACAACTTGTTTCTGAATCACAACACAAGTGAAGAATATGTGGATAAGGCACTTAAACCAAGAACACATGATACTTTAAATTTAAAAGTGGAGGTAGGTCTATAACCAGCCATGCTGCCAAAGCTGATATTGATTTCTTTCAAAAAACGGGCATAAGAGATCCTTTGCTCAATAACCCGTTGGAGACCAAAAGAGATAGATGGGCCTGCATCTCCAAATTAGCACTAAAGATCCTGAGAGGCACTCATGGGCCTCACTTTGGAGAGTCCGTAAGCAGGAGGCTGAGAAACAACCTGCAGTTTCAAATTATTAAAAGAAAAAAAAAGTAGCACCGATTGTCCCTCCAGGTGCTATTAAACCCTTAGAATACATTCAGGACAGGCATCCTTAGTTCTGCTTAATGCTGTTAATGTTTTACAGCTCTACAGAGCACAAAAAACAAACAATCCCCGTGTAGCCTGTGTTCTATTTTACTTTTCTCCTCTTTATGAAGGTCTTATCTTGGTCACCTGCTGAACACCAGTACCAGAGAACCTATACCCCCTTCCCTTGGGAAAGATGAAGCCTTTAAATAGGAAAAAGACACTCACTTCAGCCTTAATTATCTTCATGAAGGGAAAAATCATTTTAACATTTGTCGCAGTTGACATCAGTTGATGGCATTCTTCTAAGAAGTCCTGCTTGGAAGGGTTAGCCCGCAGCTGAAGTTTGCTCCATATGAAGATAAGATCCCTAGGCAATAAATAAAAAAGTGAGAATACATAATATACAAACAGTAACATTCTTCTACCGATAAATGGAGAGACAACAAGCAAATTTTATTAAAGAGAAAACATTATGGTATTCTCAAATTATGACATAAAATCATTCCACCTTTGACTTTCAACTCAAGTTCTATATTACTGAAGACAGCAAAAAAACTTACCAGATATAATACATATCACCATTCTGCAGCTGCTGGGTTAGAAATGCTTTGCACAGCACCAACAGCAAGTCATCCTTCTCCTCATTCTCAGTGTTGCAGATGATCTCCACAGCATCCTTCCCATCAATCATTGCCATCTGTTGAGGGACAGCAAGTTCACTGCTAAAGCCAAGGTGGAGTGAGCACATCACATGACAGTGATCCCTGACAGACACCTCTGGGTCTGCAGTGCCAGCCAGGGAATTGGGAAAAACAGATCACAACACCTACTTAAGTGCTGTATCTCTTATGAAAATGGACTCGGGACTTCACAATGAAAACACTTGCAGCTCCAATACATGTGAACTGAAGAGCAGTTGCCACAAGATTAGAGGCTTAACATGATGCGCCAGCACACCACAGAAAAGCCAGTAGTAATAACTTGAAAGAGAGTATAGGATAAGAGGAAAGGTGTGAAATCCATACATGGGTGGAATTCAACTGGGACACGTTAAAATATGCACACACTGGTCTTGTTTGTTAATTTAATAAAATCAGGTTAAATGTATTCTATCTTAAACCCAAGATCAATGTTACAGGTAGTACAGGACAATTATTTAATTCCTTCAATTAGGTATTTGTCTCCTAAAGGATGTCAAAGCTCCTTCCACATAAGAGGGGATCCTGACATCAGCATCGCTGCTACACAGCAGATTAGTGAGAACCTTCTTTACCTGTTGAAATAGTCAAGAAAATGTATTGAGGCCAAATCTTGCAGGCCCTGAAAGGAATTTAACCTGAACACTAGGGTAAATACCCTTATTCTCCTTACCTCCTTTTGAAGATGATCATATAAAGATGCTTTTAAAAGGCAGGTTAAATAAGCTTGATGGAAATACAGATGTCTTCCCACTTCTGAATGCTGTATACAGCACTTGGACAGTGCCACAGCCTCCTGGATACGTTCACAGGCTAGTAAGTAACGAACCCGGAACTCAAAGAAAGCTGGAACTTCTGAGCTTAAGTATCTGTCCACTGTTAACAAATAAACAAAAAAAACACTCCTTAGATTAAACCGATAGGACTGCTTCCCAACAAGATTCCTCTTTTCATACAGTACCTGTTAAACAGAAATGGCTTGTTAGAGGGTGAAGCAGTGCCCTAACTTCTTGCTCCATATTCAGCAGGCATTGTGGAATTGTGAACATTGAGAACACACTGAAAAGACGTGATGAAAATATATAATGCACAAGTACTGTAACATGCCATACACCATTTCACTTGCAGAGTAATCTAGAATTTTTTCTATGGTTTTACAAAATACACAAATAAAGAGCATTTGAAATATTTCCATCCATCCATTTTCTAACCACTTCTTCCAATTCATGTTTGTGGATGAACCAGACCCCATCCCAGCAAGAACTGATGCAAGGCAGGAAACACCCTGCCATCACAGGGCACAATAGAGACACATGCACTCACATCAGGTCAGTTTTCCCAGAAGCAAACTAACCTATCAGTATGTCTTTGGAATGTGGGAGGAAACTGGAGCACCCAGAGAAAATCCATGATAACATGAGAGAACATATAAACGTCACACAGATAGCACTGCATTGAGCACTGAGTGATTCAGAATGGAACCCAGTGCCCCAGAGCTGAGCCCCTTGCTGGCCCCAATTTTAAATAAAACAAAGTGTTAACTTGATTTATACGTCTTAAACATTGTCTATTAGGGCTGGGAGGGAGGTCAAGATCAGTTTTTCCCAATGCCACGTGTCCAACCAATTCCAATGCTGCGAATGTTAAAAAACAAATCAATCAGAACGGGATAGAAAGGAGAATCTGGAATTGACCCCAAACCTAATGTCAATCCAAGTAAAATACTTAATTCAACTGTTCAACACTCAGTCACGAACAGTACCTTCTTCCTGATGTTGTGGCATCTCCTTCAGGATAGCCTGCAAAACTGGATTCTCCCAGGGGCCACCTTCTTTAACAATCTGTTTCACCAGCATGAGGTACATATTTCCATGGCCCAATAGGCATGAGTGGCATTCCTTTATGACAAGAAGTACAGAATCAATAACTGTAATACAGGACACAAGAGGCCTATGCTCATAATATACTAGCACTATAAATTAGGAATCTATTTTTAAAAACAGATGCTTCGAAATGCTGAGATTGCCAAAAGTTTATTATAGTCTGAACTGTAACACTTTGAGATTTTCCTCATCTTCAATTTCTTGCAGTGATTCTGGCTCACCTGAAATGAGTCAAGAATGTCTTTCAATGGATCCTCCAAGAATTCATCCTTACCAAAAAATAGCAGTAGTTCAAAAAAGCTCCTGTGATGACAAAAAATTAGTTGATGACAAACATACCCATGTGCCAAAAGAAACAGATTAGCTTAACTAATGAATACAATTCTTAAACATTCTCATAAAACTTTTCAACATCAGAAATATTTAGAACACAGTGGGTGGATCCATAATCATCCAGGCGGATGCTGCACATCGGTGGTGGTGGAGCAGAGTCCCCATTACCTGTAAAGCGCTTTGAGTGAGTGTCCAGAAAAGCACTATATAAGTGTAAGCAATTATTATTATATTATAAAGAAGATACAAATGAAGAGTTTCTGTCTTCTGGGAGAATGACGAAATCTTCCACTTGCATGCAAGATCGGTTTGCAGAATATCCCGTGCATACTGGGATACTTCAAGAAACCTGACAAAGTCTCTGACCCAGTAAGCTATTACTAAAAAAAAAACAAGCAAGATGGGCCAAATAGGCTGTTGTCATTTCTTACCTTGCTAACACTGGTGGTAAAGTAAACTTCAGCGGACACTAAACCAAGGGATTATAGTTTCAGTCTCAGTCAGCCACTAAGTTTTTTTTACCTACAGTTGAAGTTACTTTGCTGAGCCATATTACTTGAATAAAATAAAAATACTCTCCCGACATCAAGCTACTAAGACCAAACAATAGTATTATGGCTTTCAAGCATCCGGGGTTGACTGCTGTTGCGTTAACTGTGCATCCATATGTACTCACAAGGCAAGGCTGCTCAAGGTATACTGAACGTGCTCACAGTCAGCAGGGAAGGTGGCAATGCCTTGGGTGAAGCAGCACAGTGCCGTTCGGAGCACCTGCAACTGAGGCAGCGGCACCTGGCATCGTCCAGTGTGTTCTTCAACCACCTTCAAAAAGACAAAGACAGTACGGCTCACACATGGAATTACCAACTGGTTACTGGTAAATGAAGAAAAGCACCTTCAGCATTTTCCTTTAGCTTGGTCGTTAAATTCCATTGTGTTACATGATCAGTATAACAGTGCAGCATTATTTGCAATGTCAGACACAAAACCTGTGAGGAAGGTATTGCTCATGGCATTTGAGTCTGTGCAGCTGAGTTGCAAAGCCTGTTTGCAAGACACCACCTTTAATCATTTCTCTAGTCTTGTCACCCGTCATGCTGCATATGGTGATTAGGAAGAAACATGAATGGTTCTTCCAGTTACTCCAAAGAATGCTGCACTGAGCCATGTTGTTTACAGAACAGCAGCGGATACATCAGAGGTGTTGATAAGCCTGGCGTACAAGCCTTTGACGGTTTTCCATTGTGACACTTGTAGCTGAAGTTAATTTTGAAAGGAGCATTACTGGAAGTAAGCTGCTTTCTTCACATGAAGGACAGAAGAATAGAAGAAAAACAACTACAGGTATCAAACTGAGACATATCCACATCCTTCAGGTGAGACCTTAAACCAGAGCACTGTGGCCTAGTGGCATGCCTTTAGACATTAACGGGAATGTGGCACGGAATTTTGGAAAAGTAAAATATGAGAGACGCAAAAAACGAAAAGTGTAGTGTTGCTCATTCGGCATACATACTAAACTGAAGACGGTTCATGTGGGAATCAAGTGTAGTGCAAGTTCAGTTTTTCAAGTTTGATGGACATAAACACAAACGGAGAAGATCTGAGGTCTTTTAATAATAATAATAATAATAATAATAATAATAATAATTGCTTACACTTATATAGCGCTTTTTCTGGACACTCCACTCAAAGCGCTTTACAGGTAATGGGGGCTCCCCTCCACCACCACCAATGTGCAGCCCCACCTGGATGATGCGACGGCAGCCATAGTGCGCCAGAACGCTCACCACACATCAGCGATCAGTGGGGAGGAGAGCAGAGTAATGAAGCCAATTCATAGAAGGGGATTGTTAGGAGGCCATGATTGATAAAGGCCGATGGGAAATTTGGCCAGGACGCCGGGGTACACTCCTACTCTTTTCGAGAAACGCCCTGGGATTTTTAATGACCACAGAGAGTCAGGACCTCGGTTTTACGTCTCATCCGAAGGACGGCGCCTGTTTACAGTATAGTGTCCCCGTCACTACACTGGGGCATTAGGACCCACATGAGCCGCAGGGTGAGCGCCCCCTGCTGGCCCCACTAACACCACTATCACTTGAAGCAAGATTGGATTAAATACTGAGATATGGTTTGTTTCTAATAGTCTGCATGTGGGGTGAGTAGGCCACTAAATCTGCATTTATGCAAGTATCCCGTTTGAGATGGAAAAGGTTGAGGAATTCTACATTAAACCAAGGGGTTAAGAGTAGGGGGATTGCTACAATGCCCCCTTAACTGAACTAGTGAAGCAATTTCTCATTTCTCCCACTGTTGTGGTCCCTTTAGTTTATATATGGTGCTTTAGGATCCTTTGGGATGAAACTTGTTGTGCAAAGGCAAACCACTATTACTTCACTTGAAAGCTTGTGCAATACTTTTGTACCTCTATACTTTCTATACCTCCTCATAACTGCTCTTTATTAATGTAACTGATGCACCAAAACCTAACAGCCTCCTGCAGTCACACCCCTGTACAAGTATCTTCTAAATGTATTTTTGACAGCGATCTTCTGTTACTTTATCTTGATCGTAATAAAATGAATCAGTAAAAATGGACAGCGAGGTGGGAGTGGCACATCTATTGCATGCTAACTTCACAGAAATATATCTAGAACTCATACTGTGCCTACTGCAGTCTTGGATACAGGATAAAAACCTGAGAGGGCTGTTCTAAATGCAATGACATACTTATGCGTGGACTGCCTTCACAGGCATAATTCTTATTCATTTGGGACAACGGAACCACTACTCTCATTACTCTTCACATACACTTGGGTATCTATATGAAAGCTGTCGATAAACAGCCACTACTGCTTTTCTTCATTTGTATATAACAGAAACATCAAGGTATTAAACTCCCAATTGCAACAGTTACATTTAAGAAAACTAGCATCCAACTACCACTAAAGCACGTTGCATCGATAAAGTCATCTGTACAGATCAAAGATTTAACAGAAGTGACAGATGCCTGACAAAAGACCACAACCAAACCAACCTGCACTTTCAAAACTGAATGAATAACCATCAGTGGTAAGATCGCGATATATGAACACTACCTGATGTACTTTAAACGGTACAGTGAATCACTGTTCACATCAATGTTTTTTTTTTCCTCAGTCATCCTAGGACAAAGTAACTTCTCTACAGTGTTAATTGTATTTTTTTTTCAGTTGCGAGTTTCATATAATGTCAGACTGAACGCCCTTTCCACGAACACACCTAATACTGAATATAAAACGTCAGGGACCAGTCCAGAAAAAAACAAATCCACGTTAAACAGGTGGTCATGACACAGAGCCAGATCCTTTCCCAGTTCACGAAAACGTAGCTCTCTAACCAATTCAAATTCCACTGGAATTAACGATTCAAGACAATGTCACCGAACGGGCTGTACAGGCAATAATCCAAATCGCATTAACAAAGGGATTTCAAAAACCGAGTGTGCACAAGACCACCTTTTCAAAGACCTGCTAACAAGCCGTTCAAGAAAAAAAAGGGACTACAACGGCTGTCAAAATGTCAGCCCACGACAGGTTTTACTATTGCACTCTGTCAGCCAGAGTTCCCACATTCCAGTTTACATTAAACGTCAACCCCATCGCCGGACCCCCCGCACACCTGCTGAGTTCGTCTAAATCTTGATAAGACTAACCCTCACCGGCTGCACGTCCCTTGGGCGTTGTTACACCTCTCGGATACAAACAGAAGGAAAACTAACGACCCCCTCCGACGCGCAAAAAAAAAAAGTTTCAGCCTGTGCCGCCTTCCTACAAATATGGGAAGTATATCATCTACAGGTCTGCCGTCTGCTGCAGCGGACGTTGTATCCTAAAAATTGCACTCCAATGCACAGGAAGGTGGTTTTGCCAGGGCATCCCCACCGCATCCAGATTAAATATGTCCTCACGGTGACACCTCACAAAAATGCAACAGCAAATCCGAACACACATTTGGCAAAGAAGGCGACTCTACCGGCAACGACCGACCATCATTCTGACGCAAGGAAAATAGACCAGAGACGGGCATTGCAAGTCTGGGGTCTTTAAATGAGGGCTCACACCCCATAAAATGCTTTTCTACAGTGGAAGTAGCACTGTTATTGTGTCGGGGGTGGCTTGTGTGTTGGTTTGTATGTGTAGGGGGCTGTTGTTTTACAAAATGTCACTAATTAAAGTGCTGCAAAAGACCAAGGAAGATTTGCTTCGCTTTGCGTGTGGACGAACGACCGTTTATGAAAGATGAAAAACACATATCTTAACTACAAACGGAATAATAAAAAAGTAAACATTAACAGGAGTGATCATACTGGGGGAGGGGAACGCTTTTGGTAAATTACTCTACAGTCCCACCAGGCGCTAACCGCAGAGACTCGACTTACCTGACAAAACCTGGTACAGTACAGCTTGCTCTGGAGCCCGTTCCCGCCCTTCCCGCCATTGTCCAACAAACTCTCCAGCTCTTCTTTGAGTCTCTCTGAATCCAAATCGCTCTCCTCTTCCGCCATGCTGCTCGTCTTACCCTGCGCGTACAACAACCACAGAGCCCTAGCGAAGCTCGCTTCCTGCTCCGCCCACCTGCCGGCTCTCTATTGGGTCTCACTCACATCCATCACGAGTCTCTTCCACTTGTGGTGAGTTCTGATTGGTTACTTGTGACAGTCAATCAGTTTGTAACCCCCACACGCCCCTTCTTCGAGTACGGGTCCTCTGATTGGACAAAGGTCATAATCAATCACACTAAAACCCAATTCCCCTTTTTAAGAGCGCACCACCTTGATTTGTTCGTGTTTTGGAAGAGTCAGATGGGGAGATTAATTGCATTTCATCTGTTGATAAGCATGTACACTGTAGTCTTTTGTATTTGGTGTGCGTGCTCAGTGAAAAAAACAGATTATTTTTCCTGCAACGAAAGAAACGTTATGTGCTATGACGTTGATTTCTATACTCCAAGTGTACTTTGGGCCAAGGACTGTTTTGACGTGTGTAAATACGAGGCATTCTTCTGCTACCAAATATCATTCATCTTTCAGCGTAAGACACACGTAAAAAAAGCTAAATGCATATCTTGAAAATCATATTAATCGATTGACAACATCACTTTTTAGTTTTATTACAATGTCAGTTGATATTTCATCGAAGAGTTTTCACCATCTTGCATACATTTCTTGAACTAATTGGAGCAGACCCCACCACATACTGTACACAAAAAAGGCGTTAGCTTATTATTGTAACAATAACTTTAATGTAGTTTAGGATTTCTAATGCTTAGGTCATGGACGTGGCTACTGCTAACATTTTTGTTCGTGATATTACACTAATTGGTACATTTCTGGTTAACTCAACGCTAATGTGCCTGTTGGTTATGTTGGACTACAAGTACCATAATGCAGTGGGAAATGAGAACTCCACCTGTCAATAAGCACGTGGAGCCAATATTTTTGTACCTTTTAAAACTGACCTTGAGTGCTGACGTCTGCAATTCAGAAGTACATGCTATGCTCTTGATCATCCCATTTACCGTTCTTGTATTTGAATAAGATTATGTATTGCAGAACCTTCCCATTTAAAATTCGGTTTAACCTGGTTTATTCAGAAAACGTCTAGATGATGTCCTATTAACTCCCAAATACTCCGAACGGCCTTCTTTGGTTTGTCAGTGTCCTTACGTTTTCTGAGATTTTGTTTTTTATTGTATGATTTTTTTCTTTGAAATTATATACGTTTTAACTGCTGAAAAATTAAACTATAGAGTTAATTGGATCCATCTTCCCAATGAAAGTAGTCAAAGCAGCAAAGTCGAGCTACCGAACATTAAAATCTATAGTTGTCTTAAAAAACACGGTGTAAAAATAGGTGTGAATGTGTGATCCTTGAAGCCAAGGACTCCTTCGAGTCCTGTAGATATTTGTCTTTCAGAAGAGTTAGTTATGTGCTGTAAGTCAGGCCTTGCTTGTTTTCACATTTAAATACCTTAAATACGTTAATAAAATAGTTTCCATAAATTGAAGCAAACTAATTATTAATTATTATACATATCCAGACAAACTATCTTTTATTCAAAAACTGCATTTTCCTGCACATGAAATTCCGTTTCTGCTATTTTCCTTGTTTGGCTGAGGAATAATTTCTCCTACCTGCTTTGTATAAACATTCAGAATAAAGATAAACGAATGACAGTTTTAGTATTTGCGTTTTGTGTTAGTTTGATGTAGGATTATCTGATGGAAAAGAACTATTCGTCTAATTTTATAACATTTAAAAATCCATTTAATTCATGGCTTAAAACTAATCAATTATGCAATCATTATTTTCTGATATCTTAATATCTCTAACACGACTGACTGATTTATATTTATTTTGATTTTTCCTTTTTGATGTACACTTTACCTTTTATAATATCTATTTATCATACAGTATGTTTTGATATGTTTATTTATCTATGTCTTGTATTTTGTTGGTTGTGTACCTAGGGGTACCTAGGGGCGACATATTTTAGCTAACTGGTGAGGTTTAACAGCTTGTCCTGTGCACTCAACTAAACTCAACAGCACGCCTTTGGCCTTTGTTCTCTTTGTTATTTTAAAATATCTTTGACAGTGGTCATTTTTTTCTGTTATTTTAAGTTGTTCAACGTGACGTGATAAATTCCAAAATAAGGCATTTTTGTGTTACTGTTATTGAGATTGAATTGTGATCTTTGGGCGCCCTCTAATGGCATGCAAACTTGCGCCCTCTAGTGGTGTAAAATTATGTTGTCTTAATTAAGCAAATACTTCGTGAACACCTTAATCATATATGTGAAACATTAAAACATTGAAACATTGCATTTCATTTGCATTGTGAGTCTGTCTCCCAACAGTGTTTTGTGTTTCAGTCACACCTTGGACTTAGTCATCGCAAATGACTCTTTCCCATTTATCTTATCTTGAACTAGGCCTTTCTGAGCACCTCCAGTAGCTGTTCTCTTCGATATAGAATTGTCTCAAACTCTCTACTCTCAAGCTCAAGTTTTCATCCACCGACCAAACTAGGTTTGCTGATTTTGCTCTGTCCTCATTGTCTTGCTTTTTAACTCTGACACTCTGGGAGACAAGATACAAGTGTTTAATAGCTCTTTTTTAACTCCACTTCACACCTTAGCGCCTCTTAACAATCTTCTTTACTCCCTCTGCCCCATGGTATACTGAACAACTGCACTCAGTGAAGGTAGCCTCCCACTAAGTAGAATGTAGGGGGCGTTTTTCGGATTGGAATGTAAGTCTTCAGTCTTGGAAGGAGAACTTGACTGAGTACAAGGAAGCACAGTCTCCTAGTTCTAGCTACTTCTCCCAAATCGAGAGCAACCATAGCAATCCTAGTTACCTGTTCACATCCCTCAATAGACAGCTTAAGCCAAACCACTCTATCATATTACCTGCTTCTTCTCAACTTTGCAGCTCTTTCTTAAGACATCATCCAACTTCACATTCTCTTCTCCACACACATTTTTCCTACACTCCTCCCTGCTTGCCTAGATTGCTGCTTCCCTTCTTTCTAGTTTCTCTCAACGTGAACGCCTTAGTAAATTGGGATCGCATACGAAGGCCACAACCTGTTTATTAGATCCCCATTCCTTACTGTTTCATTTCAATTCATTTGTTCTGCCCTCTGTCCTGTTGTCTTCAACATCCTAAACAAGTCACTGAGCACTGGTATGGTACCGATGGCCTTTAAAACAGCTGCTGTTACCCCTGTGCCAAAAATAAAAACAAATACGGTCCCAGACAACCTAAGCAATTTTTGCTTTATATCCACCCTACATTTTCTTCCTAAAAATCTAGAACATGCTGTTTCAATTCCAATAAACAACCAACTCATTGCAAATATGCTCTGCAAACCCTTCCAGTCTGGTTTCACACAATCACACAGCACGGAAACTGCTCTGGTTAAATTAGCTAACGATCTTCTTATGGCTTCCAATTCCGGTTCTATATCTGTCCTTATTCTCCTTGACTTTATTGCTGATTTTGACACTGTTAACAATGACATCTTACTATCCCGTCTTGAGACTGTGTTTGGAGTTTCTGACACTGCTCTTAAATGGTTCAACTCTTACCTTCCTGTTTGCCGATACTTTGTCTCTCTCGAGGGTTTCAGTTCTGAAGTTGGGTTTGTAAACTCTGGTGTCCCTCAGGGCTCAATACTCACCCACCTACTCTTCAGCATTTACATGTTCCTACTTGGTCAGCTGTTAAGATCACATGGTCTGAATGATCATTTCTTTACTGATGATATTCAAATCTATATCCATATTATACCCGACACTGAAGTGGCTGTCTCTACACTTTCTAATTGCATCTCCAACCTAAAAAGCTGGATGATTCAGCATTTCCTTAATTTAAACTGCGACAAGACTGAATTCATACTTCTTGGCAATTTCCATCAACTATGTAAAGTCAATGACAGATAATGACAATGATGCTTGACCCACATGTGCAAAATACGGTAAAAACATCAATCTTCCATTTCAGAAATATCTCCAGTCTATATCCATGGTTGTCTCTGACTGTAGCTGAAAAGCAGGTCAACAGATTTGTTTTCTTTAGAATTGATTGCTGCTGGGGTATCTACTGTAAGTCCACACTGAACACACTTCAAACTTGTCCAGAATTCGTCAGCCCAAATCCTGACCGGGTCACATACAAGTGATCTCTTCTGTCCTTGCAATGGCTTCCTATCAGATTTGTGCTGACTTCAAAATTCTCATGTTGACCTAAAAGTCCTACATGGTTTGGAACCACAGGACATATCTGACATTATCTTCCTACTCCCCACTTTGCAATCTTCAGTCATCTCATTCTGGTCTCCTGTTTGTCCCCCAAGCTCATTAATATACATTTGGGTGACAAGGCCTTCTTCTGCTGTATCCCAGAGCTCTGAAATTCTATCTCCAAAGATGTCAGAGAGTCACCTTCCCTGAGCACTTTCAAATTCAAAATCTTCTGAAGTAAGACCTTTGCTTGACTGATGCTTGTGTCCCTTTACAGCTTCTACTGTATTCTAAACCCTTGTTTATATTTGCTTTAACTCCGTTATCTCCTGTTATTGTTTTTTTCTTACTATGAAGTTACTATGAACTTTTAAAGGTGCTATATAAAATAAATTGTATTATTATTAAATGCCCAATGATATGTTTGTATCGTGTTTGTAAATGTTGTTGAAATTGCATCTTCTTAGACATCACATGCTCATGCAATTAAAGCATTTTTAATATGAATTTGAACATTATAGTTCTTGGAGGAAAAAAAATTCTTTAACTCAACCAAGGAAGTACTAATGAAGAACTCTAGTCAAACTTCCATTTTTCCCAGTTTGAAAGAAATTTGGTGTGTCGAGTCATAGAGGAATGGGTTTGGACATCCTTAACCTTGGATGTTTTTCACAGTTCCTAAAATATTCTATACAAACAGAAGAAGTCTTATGTCTCCAGCTTCAAGCTATGAAATGCAAGTGGGGTTTTGACAGTGGACAGTAGCTTATTTGATTGCAACATGGCATTTCAGTTGTTTGATGTTTGTCAAGATCTGATTTGAATCAACATGGCACTTACTGTGCTTTTTGGTTTTGGATATGGTGTAGTTCCTCCGATTAAATCTATTTTTCTCCTATAACATAGTTTGGCAGTGTGGTGCAGGAACCTTTGTTGATAGAAGTTATTCATTGTGGGGTTTTTTCCCCTAAATGGTGCCATTAACTAGTTTGCTGTGGTATCTTGAGGAATCCTTTAATGTTGCCACCTGGTTCCTAAATTTAAGTTCAGGACTGGACTCTAGTGCTGTCTTGTGATTTGCATGACTCCTTATTTTGTGGGTGTGATTCGGTATGTGGTGGGCAGAGCTGCTAGTGGCCTGTGCCCAGCCCCTGGGCCTTTATTAGTGGAGCAGCTCATGAGGGAGGAGCTGTGGATGAGCTGTGTGGCCAGAGCACTGGGGGATGCATTGCAAAACCTATGACTCCCTGTTGACTCAGGAAGTACAGGCTCCTCAGGAACTCATGGTTATTGGCTTCCTACTGGCTGCTGTGGCACTGCTAGCCAGTCTGGTGGGAGGGGTCTTCAACTCTAGCATGGGTCTCCATGGCAGCAGGGGTTTCATTTATTCTTACTGGCCTGCCCTGCTTTGTACTGGCCTGCTGACTGGGCCAATAGTGTTATCTGGGACTTCTATAATTCCCTAGTAGAACTAGGCATGACCACATTCATCTGCTTGGGCTCCTCTGCACTGATCTTTATGTGCTACTTGTGTCCAAAGAAGAGAAGTAGAGACAGATACAACAACCAAAGAGCCCTAGCGAGCCTCACCGCCCACCTGCCAGCCTACTATTGGGTCAATCTCACATCCATCATAAGGCTCTTCTAATTTTGGTGGCTTCTGACTGGATATCTGTGACAGTCAATCAACTAAGCAACCTTCACATGCCCTCTAATAAGGCTTACATTTAAGAGCCTGGAATATTGCAAAGGCACAAAAGAGCTACTGTTGTCTTTGGGTTTGACAAGACTGAGAATCAGGGAGGTGTGGTTTTGGAAAGAGAAGGGTTTCACGCTGTGGATATGATGGATACTGGTGGCTGCTATATTCTGTGGAATGACTGAAGAGAAATGTAGCTCTTTATGAACATTTGCATCTGTGGAAAGACTTTGTACCATATTATATGTTTAACAAAAGAATAGCATAAAATGCCTTTCATTTGGAGACTGTAGCTGAAAGAAAGCTACAGTACATCTTAAAATCACTGGATTTTAATTTTAATTATTACTATTATTATTGTGAGATGAATACTTCTCTCATGACCAATTGTAACCTTGTGGAAACACTAGAGGGTAGTATTGACTGTAACGGTGTTTTCCCAGTGCAGAAAATGATAATGCTGACTTTTTCTTCTGTTCCAGACAGCTCAAGAGCCCATGGGGGCCATCTAGAAGGTACTGTTCCATAGGTGAATTGCATAGTAGATTTTTAGCACCATCAGGATTCTCTAAGTCAAAAATAAATGCCCTGTTCATTCACAGGGTAGTAACCTTGTTTAAAAAAGATCCACCTATATTCTGTGTTTCCCTTGTAATTAGGAACCTTCTATGAAAGCTTTCACGTCTATAATGCCCTGTCATGCCCTGTCAGTCAAATGAAATTCTCATATGAGTTTAAATACAGGTTTTCAGAGTTGGTAGGATTAAGCAAACATTTTAAGTATGTACCTTTAAATAGCAGAGCATGCCTGGGACTGGATGTGTTCTGCTATGTAGCAGAGCAAAGCAGCCACCAGCACCCCACAAAGAAGGACAAGAGCACTCTAAACAAGAATACAACAAAGATGTGAATACACTTCCCTGAAGAGCTCAGCTTAAGAGCCCTTGTCCCTTTCCTCTCATGGATCCTGGACATGTGTGTGTCTGTTCACTGGTCTCGGAGAGCTAGATGCCACGTGCCATTCCAGCTCATCCCTCATCCCTGCTTTAGTGTTGGGAGTAAGGTATCCATGGCATAGCTCTGACATTGTAACCCAAGAAAGACAGGTACTGTATACAAATTGCATGAGGATTTGTAGCGCCTTGCTGGAATGTCATTATAGGATGAGATAAGAAGTCAGGAGGTGAGCTACCAGCACCTGACCACTGTAGCGCTGTGCAGTCAGGTCTCCATCAGTCTCTCCTCGTCTCTCCACACTTGGATCCCAGCATTAATTGGTCTGTTTACTCAGAAACCTGTCTTGCATCAAAGCATGTATGTTTTACACATAAAGAGACTTACAAAACACGCAAACAGTACTGTCACGCCCTCTGCAGCTAGAGGGCGCTCCTTCTCTGCCCTGTCTCTCGTTTCCAGTTCTTTGCTGTCCTTCCGGTGTTTCTCTCTCTCTGGGGCTATATATTTCCAGGTCTTTCATTCTGCCTTCGGTCAGCATTGACATTCGGATGTCCTGAAACCCGCCTAGCACCAGGTCACCCCACGTCCGCTATCTGAGGGTATAGGTTTCTACACGGCATTTCCTGAACAGCTGAGCCCGGGCTAACCCCCGTCTCGCCGCTACGCATAGGGTCTTTTCACTCTCCTGTCATTCCACTGTTCATCCCTTCCAACATCCGTGACAAGTACAACTAAACATTACATAACAGATACTGTATATACCCATATTCAATTTACACCACTCATACAAGAATCGACACAGCTATTCTAGAACCCTGTAAATTTACTCCCTCCACAATTACACTAAGACCATATAGTTACACATCAATCCTTCATTTTTACATATCATACTTTTTCCAATAAACCATTACTCCTTTAATGTGAACTCATTTATTGATTGAGTGATTTGACTGAGTATTCAAAGGATTCCTCCTTATGCTTAGCCTGCATTGAGGACTCCAAAACGTATATTTGAAGGCATGAGTTGATATTCTTCATGCAGAATTTGCAAAGAATCAGATTAGATACTAGGTGTTGCAACAACACGTTAAAGGCACAAAACTGTTATTCTCCTGATATTACATTAGCTCCTTTCTGTGTTTTTCATGATTTTCTCTAGACTTGAAATTCAGCAGATGAAATCATCTCATCATCTGTGCCCAATCAATTCTAACTATTGAGGCAATTTAGCACTTTAGTGCGTTTATTTAATGCCACAGTAAAAATCACTTGAGTGTATCATGATAACTCATGAATGATGAATTAATCAAACTGATACCTAAAGTATTTACAAATTTAAAAAGTTTCTTTTAATGTTAAAGATATTTAAAACATGAAGATTACAGACAATTTAAGTAAACACAGAGATCATAGATCATAGAATGTATTTTCTTTATGAAATAGTCGAAACACACTGTCGAAATGAAAATGTAAATTGATTACTATTTATGACCTGCCTGAATATTAATAGATCCTGGCAGGATTTGATGCACAGACATAATCAGCCTCTGGACAGACTGCTGTGGGATGTTCTACAAAACATCCTGAGCATTGGTAGCTAGTTGGGGATGTTCGGCTGGCTGCATTTGTCTCTTGTTTATGGTATTTGTGAGTCTGACCCACAGATTTTCTCCTGGAATCAGTTTAGGAGAAAAAGCTGACCAAGATCTTGACATTGTTTTCTTAAAGTAATCCATTATAATTGCAGGACTATGCGGTCTAGCAGTGTCTTAGAGGAAAATCCGCACTTCTGCATTTACCTGTGGTGGTACGCAGATTGACAAAACTGCTTTTTTTTTTCTTAAAGCGTAAAACTTAGTTCCCCTTCTCTTATCAAACAGAATGGTTCCTGGCTCCTCCTCATTTCAAACAATGGCTTCCAGTACCAAAAAACTACTGGCTCACAGATACATGAATGTATTTATGAAATCACATTACAGTTCAGTATGTTGTTATCCCTATAGTCACTGATGAAATAACATTATGTACATTGAACAATCTTATTGACCATTAAATGTGTATTATACGTGTTTTCATTGTGCGTCTATATGTACTATCTGCAGTATGCCAGGAAAAAAATCAATTTCATTGATTGTACTTCAGAAATGATGTAGTAAAACACTTTTCAGAAGCAACATGAAGTCTGTAGGTCCTTACTGTGTTTAGACAGACACATAAGACACTCCAGCAAGTGTACAGTAAATACAAAACCACTGCAAGAACAGTGACAAAATCATTTCAAATCAGTTAGGGGGTTCATTTGGTGACCAATGTTAGGAGTGGTAAAATGCCTTTTCTTTGTTTCTCCAGTTTATCTTTGTTAAAAATGTGTCCTAACAGAATTTTTCCCTGTTTTAAATGTGTAAACTGGAACTTAAACCACTTAAAATCTCTAAAACTTTGGCATGGCAGTTTGCCTGTTTTTTCTGCAGCATTTTTCCTATTGCTCTGGTCTCTTCCCATGTCTCAAAGATGCGATGACTGGGTCTGATTATTTTTTTATAATCGTTCCTTTCACCAGGTACCATGGGACTCTCAGGACAGGTGTACTGTTCAAAAAAAGAGTTGTCATGTGTTCTCAGTTACATCTTGCAACCTTTGCAACCTTTGCTTCTGGGATAGACTTGGCTTGAGTGGCTCCCTTAAAAAAGCTCCTTTCATCAGAATTAAGATTGTGGACTGAATTGTGTGATTTTTTATTATACAAGAGTCTCTGCTATAATGCGATAGGTGCGTTTCTGTAAAACCTCATGTTATGCAAAATCGCGCAATAAAATAACAGGGCTTATGGGAAAAATAAGGTTTGGGACAGACCACTCATAACCAAATGCCTAACTACAGCTTTACCAAGTTAAATAATTATCCTAATAAAAATGTTAGCACAGTTTAAAATTCATATTAATGTAAAAGTAATACTACAGTAAATTTAGTTCACCACCTGAAATTTTATCACAAGCATGCTTCTTAGACACATTCTTGTCACCTTGTCCACCCATATTTACAGCAATGCAGAAGATTTAGTGAAAATAGCACGAAAATTGAGAAGCACCTGCCAATTAGCACTTCAAAAACAAAGCACGTGGGACAACTGAGCATCATGTGGATTCCTCCATGGACCGTCGCGTTCAGTTGTGTTACTTCGCGACGAAAAACGTACTGTAAACATCGGGGATGAAATTGCATCTAAGCCAACACGAGTTTCGCGTCATACAGACATCTTTCCCCTATTTACCAGTTGCATATGAGCCAATTTGCATTTTGGAAACTCGCATAATAGCATATGACTGCAACACCACCTTTTGGTATGGAATGGAACTACTCATGGTGCCACATTGGGTTAGGGTATACATGCTTTGATATTACTCTGGCTCCCTCAGTGAGTTGCTGCGTATTGAGCTAAAAAAAAGATGCATTCTTTTTCTCAATTATAATGGACAGTGTAATAGAAATATGTTTGGCAAATATAAATGGCTGACGAACAGGAAAATGCAAATTCAGAGACGTTATTCTGTGAGGGGAGTGTAAAATGGAATGATGATTAGTGCTGTTTTCAGCCCAGACTGCTCTACATAGGCAGGGTCAACTCATGACATTAAAGGGCTCCAATGAAAAGTGAATCTACAATATCTTACCTCTCACAGTAGCAAAGGAGCACACTGCTTTGCATTAAGTTTAATGAAAAAAAAAACATTCACATCCATCACATTCAGCTGTGAGTCTATTGAGAGTCCTCAGCCTAAATAAAAAAAATATTCACAAGGGGAATTTTCTTAAAATTCTCAGGAACAAGAATATTTTAAGAAGTTCTTGTTCCTGGGAATTTTAAGAAAATTCCCTTTGTTATTACTCAATGGCAGATATACAGTATTACCTTATCTATACACTATCTTTTTTTCTGCTTTGGGCAACTCTTAGAACTGGTTATACATTACATGTGAACATGCTGTAGGCTTTCTATCATGTTGTGAGAGTTTCATTTGATCAAGTGATGAGACACAAACAAGACCGTCAAAATACACCATTTACACGAAGTATGACAGTTCTTAGTAGGTGGATCTGGATTTCCTGTCCCATCAGAAATTTACTATTAATAACAGAACAATGAAGTTCCTAAATCTGGCCTGAGCAAAGAGTTATTTGAATAATTCTCCTAGTATAAACTAGGCTTCATTTCAGGAGATCTATCATGTTTTGTTGCTGATGTTTGATTCCCTACGTAATTGCTCTTGGGGGAAGTGGATGAGTCATAAAGCATATCAGAATTATACCTCTACTGAAATACTTCCTTTTAGCTTTCCCTGAAGAGTCTACAGTTTAAGAAACAAGTGCTTTTTTTCATCGGTCGGTAGTGTTATGAGGAGAAACCGAAGATAACCATATGTGAGCCATTTCAGGAGAGCATCTGTATGTACAAGCTAAGGTAGATACAGGCTCAAAATCAGTAAAGTAACTGAGGTGACAGGAGAGCAGTTTGAAATATAAAATTACATAAACAATAGTTGAAGCTTATTTAAGTCTGCTCTTCTTCATAACTACAGCAGTTACCTGAATTATAATACAATAATATATATAATATGTTTATAGTGAAGAAACATCAGTGGCACAGTAAGCTTTTTCACTTATGAGCTATTGAAGAAGGCTGAAGATAAAATCCAGAAACGTCATTATAAAGAAAAACAAAAACATTTCATGTAATACTTAACATTTAAAGAAGAAAAATGTTTCAGAACATATTGCTTTCCCTCCAACAGGTGGCTCTGTCTCACCTAAAGATGGACTTTCCAATATACATTAATACCCTTAATTAATTTCTTTGAAAGGCTGCCTTTTTTAATTCAACCTCAAAGAAGAAGCAGAGCAAAGCAGAAAGGACAGTTACAGGGCACCACTGGACCGTCAAGTTTCAAACAGAGCTGTTCTGGATGCATTAGTGGAAGATGACACAAAGCCACTTTCTCTTGACTGGATCTGAGATACAGGGCACATTAATTCAATGTCACCTCTGGAGAAAACCAGGTCAAATGGCTCCATTCCCAAGAGAACTTCTTTTGCATTACTATAGTTTGCGAGCCTCTTATACTTCTTTTTCTCCTACTTTTTGACTGTATTTCTCTCCTCCAGGTCTGTAGCAGGATGGATAATAAGTTGGATGGTTGGGACTTATAATTCGATGAGTGGCTCCAGGTCTACTGTGCTCAGTATTCAGTCACCTTTGCCATTTGAATTGTGGTTAGGGTGCCACTGGATCACTGGGGTGGGTGGCCATGTAACTGGAAGGACAGCACTGAGCAGTAAGACTGAGCACAACAGCCTGTGATTGAGGTACTGGATAGGTACGAGGGGAATTCCTCCATCCAAGTGTGAGTTAACTCAGCAGTGCAGTTATGCAGCTAATAACACACAGTTTTCCTCTAGAAACAGGGTTTCAACTGTTTTAAGCTGAGAATGGGCTTTACTGACACGGTCGAGCTGTTGTAGCTGACTAGGAATTCCAGGACGTGTCTGTGAGGTTTATTTAGTCTTTTTTTACAATTTGGTTCCCCCCCACCCTCCAGAAGAATAAATTACATTAAGGAACCTGGAAAAGAAGTGTCTCGAGCCTTAAGCTGCCCCCTCCAGTGTCTCAGGGGGAGCCTGTTTCTTGCAGTCCGGGTCACAGTGCTTGTGGCTGCAGCGATCTGTTAAACCACGCAGGTCCACACAAAAGGACAGGAGGAAAGTAAGAGGCATCACAGAGCTTGAATAACAAGCTCCTCTTCTCTCAGCACCTTGTCAGTGGAAAAACACTTCACCATTAATCCATTAATCCCCCCCACTTCACCAGCAACTCAACAACCTCACAATAACGTTATATCAAAAAAAAAACAGCGGATGCAACAGATTTCTTCCACAGCAGACAGCCAGAACCAAAAGTGTGAATTGAATCTAGTGCCAGGCAGATTGTGTTCTTGCATTTCATATGCTGTCTGGGCACAAACCCAGACACATTTTTGAAAAAAAAATAACTGCAGGAAAGGATTAGAAACAAAAACACCTGAAACCTGTTTGATACAGTAAGAATGTATGGAGATATTTAGAGATTTTGTGAAGGTTTTTGGCTTTAACATTCTTACTGTAACATAAACAACACTGCATGTTTCACCTTGTCTGGGACACACCTTCAGTTGTCTATAGGAAGGCCCTGCTCTGACCTTGAAATATTTTTACATACTGTTGGTCAAACAACATTTGAACTCCCATGGTGCACAAGAGGAACATGTGGTCATAAGGATGCCAAGAATGTCTGTTCCTAAATATGAGAGAGAATGATGTAAAAAGACAAAGGGGTTAAAGTCACATTGAAGAAGAAGCTTGTCAGTGATTTTCAATGAACATGGCAGCTTCTGCCAAGCCCACTGGCCGCAACAGACATTTACAAAGGGGCCCAAGTCTGCCTGTCACGTTAATACTGCACATGGCAAGGGCCAATATCTACAGCGAAATATATTTAATGAGCTTTGTTTTTACATGGTAAGTTAGTCAAAATGAGTTACCAGAGGCCTGCTGAGTGGCTGTAACAGTGAAGGTACTTGTCCAATGCAGATTATGCTCTTTGATCACAGGTTCGAGCCTGGGTCACACCACTAGCTGACTGAGCAGAATTCCCCAAGCAGCACACAGGGGAGGGTGGGATTTGTTGGCCACAACTTTCTCCACTCATAGCGCCCCCTCTGGCCTTGCAGGGAGAAACACACCTCTCTGTGCAGTACAGGGCTGTGCCACGTACCTTGTGTTTAGAGCCTGCTGTGAGACTCAGCCTGTACGTCCTCATTCTCCTGTATGCTACTGCATGGTTTGCAGATTCAAGCCAAGATGGAAGTCACACAGTCAGCTATTCCAAATCAAGTGACAGTTGGCGATGCTATCTTTAATTATTTGAAAATAAATTTTGAATCGCCGTTCAGTTCAAGATCAAGATCCTGTGAATTTCCAACAACAATTTCGAGTGAGCACAGTGGGTTTGATACTTGAAAATGGTAATACTGTTGTCTACTTCATCTCAAGCTCACAGGAGTCTGCCACATGACCATTCATCGACTGTAAATTTAAATTAGGCTTATCTTAAATAGGCATGGCCAGATTCTGAGCTGCACATGATATTTCAATAAGCAAAATGCCCAGAAATCCATTGCTAGCTCCTAGATGTGATACAATACCAGTAAAAAGTCACAGAAACAGTTGTGGATGTGGTACAACACCTTTCAATTACAACAGGATAGATGTTCATGAGGAGCAGGGACCTGGGCACTCAGGTGTCTTTTCCAGGCCACATTGAAGGCATGATTAAAAAAGACAAATGTGTGACACCTGCTGTCTCGTTGCAATGAAAGGCCTCTTTACCCTGGGCAGTGTGCCCATAGTGCGCCACTCCCCAACCACCCTCTCTGTGTACCTACACCAATTCCAGATCTTCACAAAAATATCTGTGGTGCTACAGCCTGGAGCTGCTGGAGCACTTACCTCACAGCCCCAACCCGGTACCCAGTGATTTTCATCATTTCTGTGCCTTAAAGAAGCACCTGTCCAGGGGATCATCTGAAACTGACATGACAAGCAGCAGGCAATTACACCTTGTCACCAGTAATGTCACCTCAATTCCTGCTACATAGGATTCTGTCATGCCATTTTGGTGAAGGGCTTAAATTTAAACAACTTTTATTCATGTGAAAAACGCAGATATGCCAAGGTGCCATGATCATATTGTTCATTTTAGCTGCATTTATTTATGATTAGACTACCAGGAGCTCTCGTTATCTTCTTTTTTCTTTTTACACTTTGATAATAAGCGTCCATAGCAGTTAAACAACTTTCTCACATTAACACCTTTTGCATTAACATTTTCACATTTTTAACGTGTCTCACATCAACTAGACATTTCCAGTCTGAGTCTATGTATAGACTCTAATTGCCGTACGTTTATGGTATTTGTGTGAATAATATATTTAAAAAGGATCCATTGGTAAGCACAGATAATTTCTAAGAATATACATTTTAACCTATGGCACAAAGAGTGTCAATAGGAAGAACAGCTCAGCGTTTCTCAGCTATTACTTGACCCCAGCATCAGTGATTCATTCTCCTGTGTTGGAAACTGCGTTTGTCTTTTTATATAGTTTCTTCAGTGTGTTTTACAATTTTTAGTTTACAATATATGTACATAAAGAGTCTAAAATGGCAGAATTTTTGTTTTGTTTACATAGGGTTCCAGGATTTTGCATTTGTTGTGGAGACACCAGGAAAATGTGCTGTGTATTGAAGACCTTCAGAGATGAATAGCTGGAGGCCTTTTGGAGTTCACTGTTTTTGCACGCCCACTCTTTAGTATTTAAAAATATATGAGCCCATCAGGTCAAGAGATGAACACCTTGGGTTTGGAGAATTGAGAATCTGCGTTCTGCAGTGACCGAGGGAAGAGTGTTTCATACTGTTCACTCTCTGGTATGTTACACAAGTGGCAGCAGTTCAGAAAGAGGCAGGCTGTGACTTCTGTACAAACTGCTCAAGATTGATTTCCCAGCTAATGAATAATGAATAAATGAATATGCACTTACATAAAGAATATTACAGGATTTTCATAACATCTCACTCTCGTCATGCCAATCTTCCAACACACTCAACATTTCAAAATAGAAAATGAAAAAGAAGAAATATTGAACAGTTTCAGTCTGGTTCTTTTCCTCTGTTTCTTCTGCAATAAGCAAAACTGTCATTTTAACAATAAAATTATTAGTGTTGAAGAAAATACTTTTAAAATTTAACTTGCCATGATTAGAAGCTGATTGGAAGAAAAATGCAATGGGTCACAGTTAATCATTGCTTTGAAAATCAGACATGTAACCCTTAACAGCTACAGTTACAATTAGTTAATTCTGAATGACTACCATGACCTGGTTTCAAAACAATATGTTCCTCATGTTATTAATATTTGACAGTCTCCTGATACTGAACAGCACCTCAATGGTGAAGCTCAATGGAGATGAGGTTCTTTGGAGCACCTGTAATTCCTTCTTTTTCCACACTTTAACCTCTAAATCAGTTTCGGTAAAGGTTTATCATGTTTTCTTCTATCCATGAAACTTTGTTCTATAACTCTCCTGGCTCATCTCTGACGTAATGCCAAGGTCTGGGGATACATAGTTGACACTGAAGGTGTCTTGCTGCTCTTTATTGTGGATGTAACCAATGTCGGCAGTAGAGGAATTAATTCTGTAATGTACATGTCTGCTTATGAAGAAAATGCTTCAATTTCTATTGAGTAGCACTTCACCACAAATCATGACAAAGACTGAAAACATATGGCCAGTGCCACACAAGCGTTTGTCAGGAGAAAAAAAGATTTAAATCCAATTGAGCATGCATTTTTCAATTGAGAGAAAAAAAAAAACTGAAGCCAACCCACCCCAAGAACAGAAGGTACTGTAATAAAGTGTTTATAATATGTAATATTATCTAATATGATGAATTGTATGCATAGAATTACCCAAAAAAATCAAATACAGTATATATATTGAACTTATCATTCATATTACTTTACTCTCCAAGGTCAAGACAGTGGTGCAGTGGTTAGCATTGCTATTGCGCAGTGCTGGGGCCCTGGGTTCAATTCTTGGGGTTATGCCTGCGTACAGTTTGTACATTGTTGTGTTCACTTGGGTTTTCTCTGGGTGCACCAGTTTTACCCCACAGTCCAAAGACATAATAGTAGGATAATTGGCTTCTAAGAAAAGTGGACCTGGTGTGAGTGTCTGTGTGTGTCCTGCGATGGACTGTTGTCCCATCCAAGGTGCATCCTGCCTTGCCCTTGCGCCCTGTTGCTTGCTGGGATAAGTCTGGCTCCCCTGCAACCCTGTATTGGATAAAGTGGTTAGCAAATGGATGGATTAATTTACAAATACAAATGGTTAGACCTCAAAGCAACCATAACTGTTTTAAATGTGCTGTCCAACAACTCTTGGAGGGCACTGAGCGATGGTGCTTCCAGTCCAAATACAATGTTTCTTGGCCTGTCTGAAAAAAGAAACAGGGAGAATATGTGTGATGAGTGTGGATCCTGTGAGCAGCTGAAAACAGGGCTGTGTGCTGAGAAAGAAAACAATAACAGAAAAGGCAATATTTGCTCCATTTATTGTATAAAGAATATGGATTACCAAGAAAAATATTTTTTACAATACATATACACGATTTCCCATTTCCTTCTATTTATATACTGTATACAACTTATATATGATTACAATTTATTTTGTGACATTTTACAGTACAATCCTTAAATTTTTGTTTTACCTTTTGAAAGAGAAGCCATCTTTCTTGTGCAAAGAAGACATCTCTTCCTTTGAAGGTTTGAAGGTCAGTGACTGCTGGCCTCATCTAATTTTCCTAATTGTCGTGAATTCGGGATTTGCAAGGAAAACACTCCCCATATCGCCACACAGTCACATCAGTCCCATGGAACCTGAAACAAAACTTTGGCGGCATCTTAAGCTGACAGCCTTTTATTTCTCTCGTTGGATTGATAAGCATAATAATATTATTATACTTATAATATGCTTATAATAATATTATGCTTAATATGCTTACGCTTAATAACATTCACAGTAAATCCAAAGCAGGTAAAAAAAAAATTGTCCTTGAAAATAGTTGAAAAAGCTTGTAGATTGTTGCTACTCTTAAAGTGCTTCCAATCCAAAAATGAAATGAAAAGGGTTTGTGCAATAAAAAAAAATAGCTGCAAATACAATATTGAGGTGTCTATGGCAACATATAAAAAAATTACAATGCTAGCAATCATCAGTGCATTTCTCTTACAGGCACAATTTAAACCATGATTCCTAAAGACCCAGTTGTGGTGATGGATGTGTAGCTTAAACCCATGAGTGACACATTCATACAGTACACTGGGGGGAAATCTGAAAATGAGTGGACACAAAATGGGCTGCCTGTCAAAACCCAGTTACTGCCTGTCAAAATTAATGTAATTAAGCGCAAAGCGTAATGCATAATAAAACGAAGTTGCAATGCAGTGATGCCTTGACAAATGAGGTTAATTGGATTTAATTGTATGAATTGATTGCACTCCTCGGCTCCTCAGTGCAATTGTGTAAAGAATGATTTTTCCTCCTCACTATGTCAGTTCCCCTAAATACGAAATGTCACGAATAGGCTATTCTTGAATAATGTTCAGAGTATCAGATATTGGTATTTTCTATCATGAATACTGATTAAAAGATGCTAAGGATTAAATAAAATGGTAATGATAAGCTGATTGCACATCTGTAGTTTGGCCCTCAATCATGGACATGCTTTAGTTTCTATATGACTCCCTTTCCCTACTCTGCACTTGACTAGGCTGTATATCCCGTGTACCCTCAAGGTGATTCCTCAGCAGGGACAAATCACAATATACACATTCCACAGAGCACTCCAACTGTACAGGATTCTGTCCCTAATTTACAAGATATTATCGCTCTGTGCCGCTGTGCAAGAAAGCATCATGCAGTGCAATGAAATCCTTTTATAAGCTGGTATAAAGAATAAATAATGTATTGTTCTGGCTCGGATTTTTTTGCACTCAATATTATGAATAAAAATCTAAAGAAATACTCAGGTTTCAAAAAAGACACCACACAGGCTCTACTGCTACTCATTAGTTCTTACATCTCCTCCATCTTCCCTTGCTAATTCTCTCTTAGGAAGTGTCAACACCCATTAGACGTAAGGGACTGGAACTTGATACTTCACACATTGAGTTAAAAGGGTACTGTGTGCTTGGTGTTTTGATATTTGCTAATAAAAAAATGGAAAAAAAATGCTTGGTTAATAGACTCCATTAGTTTCATAGCATTCAGACAGAAAAGCAGATTTAAACTGACTGATCGTCTTGTTGATCTCTGCAATGCTTACCTGATGGCAGCTTTAGAAGGAACACAGAGAACTGCGTCCTAAAAGATAACAAAGCTGAGGATATATTTAAAGTAATCTCTGGATATGAAACCACAGAAACAGGTATAGTGTCTTCATTTCAAACAGTAAGCCTTCTAATGAAATGAGAACAGTGTTATACCAATGGTCATAATTATTACCATAGTGTCATCTGACAAGCACATCTCCTCCTCTGTAACCCTTTGCCGATACTCTTCAGCATTCACCATTCATTCATATCAAATAAAGAAAAAGACCCTGCAAATCAAAAGGAAACTAGATACAAAATATTTAAAGTAATAAACCACCAACAGTGGTGTAGATTGTTGTCATAAATATGGTGACAAAGGAACCTCACAAATCAAATTAAAAAATAATACAGAAATAGTCTTGAGTTCCATGGAAAAACAGAGGGTTCACATTCCTTAAGATGTAGTGTCATAGTAATGTAACTCACATTACTGAGATCTGTGCCCCCCAATGTCAGTTTACCTGTTGGACCATTTAAATGAGGTTTGGTTCTTCTGCTCAAAGTCCTTCATTGCTCCTCCTCTCTCCATCAAAGGTAATGTCTGCACTTGATGAGCTTTTGGAAAGCCTTTTTGAAATCCTCATTGAAGATGGTGTAGATGAGGGGGTTAATAAGAGAATTCAGGTACCCTAACCATGTCAGGAAGTCAGCCACTTCTAAGGACACGCTGCACACAGAGCAGACGTTGACGATGAGTTCCTTGAGAAAGAAAGGCAGCCAACAAATCACAAAAGCCCCCAAGATTAAGCCCAGAGTGGTGGCTGCTTTCTTTTCCCTGGTGCTGGAAATCTTTTGTCTCCTCCAGGACTTTTCCCGGTGGGATTCACTCTTGGGGCTCTTGATGGTGATGTGCATGCGCTCCCCTTCAGTGGAAGGCTCAGAGTAGGACTTCTCTGGAGGGCACAGGGCGGGATTGCTCTTTGAGCGCTTGTCCATGCACTCTGGCAGCATGTTGCCATTCATCTCCTCCTTGGCAATGCGGCTGACGCTCCTCTTGTGGTACAGGGTCTTGGCTGCCCTGTAGATCTTGTAGTACAGGATGAGAATGAGGGCAAGAGGGATGTAGAAGGCCCCAAAAGTGGAGTAGATGGTGAAGGCAATGTGGTTGTGCTTGATGAGGCATTCGTCGTCCTTGTTTTCATTCTGGTGCCTCCAGAACAGTGGGGGCATTGAGATGAAAATGGATATGGTCCATACCACCGAGATCATGATGGCAGCACGCTTGGGTGTCCTTTTGCGGGAGTATTCCACTGCATCTGTGATGGCCCGGTAGCGGTCCAGGGCTATGGCAGCCAGGTGCAGGATGGAGCAGGTGCAACAAGTGATGTCAACGCTCAGCCAGATGTTACACACCACTTGGCCCATGATCCAGGTCTCTTTCATGATGTAGACGATGCTGAAGGGCATCACAAGGATGGCCACCAGAAAGTCAGTGACGGCCAGTGAACAAATCAAATAGTTGGCAGGATGGTGCAGCTTCCTGGTGACGATGATGGCTGTGATCACCAGAGAGTTGATGGCCGTGGTCATCAACGCCAGCAGGGACAGAGTCAGGGATATCAGGATCTTACTGGTGGGGCCTTTATTGACCACTTCAGCAGTGCCATTGGTGCTGTTGCACAAATCCATGCTGAGGGAGACCGGTGAAGAAAATCCCCACCGTCCATGAGAAAAAAGAAACAGCAAAAATATGAAACAAATTAGCTTCAGTGAAAAGAGCATTAATCTAAACCTCTGATAAAAACAGATTGGTCTGCAAATGACAGTGGCTTTAGTCAAGTGGTGGCCTGGATCACTATGGCAATGCACACTGAACTGTGTGAGAAACGAGCTACAGCTGTACAGTTTGTCCTGCCATTTTCTTTGGACAAATTCAGACTGCCAGAGATTAGCTCTGCCTCTTTCTGGGTGTGCTATGACTTTAATAGTCTTAGCAAGCCCTGACTGCATTAATATGATGAATGCACCGCAGCCTGAAAGACTGGGCTAGCACAAATCACTGAAATGGGGAGAGGATCAAACTATAAAATATTAACTCTTGAACACATCCACAGATGGGTCTAGCCTATTTCACTCCTTAATTCCAATGACAACAAAGAAAAGGTAAAGAAAAGATATATATTTTTTCTAACAAAATAAACTTTATTTCAAAGAAAACATCTCACTATCAGTAGGTCAGTCCCCTTTCCAGGCCATAAAGGTCCATGGGGGGAATGGGCCACCATTTTTCTGGACCATCCAACACTGGAGGTGGAGGTGATGTGGTCAGCATCACGCTCCAGCTGGCCTATTACTCCTGGAAGGATTAAACCCCAGTACTCCTTTGGAAAGCAGGCTGGGTTGACCTGGGAGCCATCTGGAAGGAATTAGAGCAAGCTACATCGCTTGCCCCTACCTGGGATTGAACCCGGGACTTTCCGGTCAGGAGCTAGATGCCCTTGCCATCTCAGCTACCATGGCTCCTCTCACAATTAATACACATTCTAAAATATAAAACTATCATAAAAAAACTGTCCGAAACAAATTGTCCATTATCAATCCGTGCAAGTGAATGATGGGGCCAGATTTGTGCAATGAAAGAATCCCTCCAAGCCCTACCACTTGCTTTTGCCCATGCCATTTCCCTGTCCCAGCTCTGAAACTGTGGAGCAGGAGCTTATGGAACAGGGAGTCGCACTTTAGGCCCTGTAGCCTGGCCAAGCGGTCTCAGGTGCAGGATTAAGGCTCCAGTCTCTTTGGGGGCGTGGGTTTGAATCCTACTACTGCCAGGTGCTTCTGTGTTAAAACTAATCTGAGATATATACCTCACTGGGGGTGTTCCTGGGGGTGTTTTTAACTATCTGAGATTTCATAGTGGAGAGATGTTGATCCCCTGAAGGGACAGAATAAGGCCCAGTTCTCCCAGGGCTTTACAATCTCAGATGAATCAAGCACATTCCCACAACTTGCAGTAATCGCACACAACATTTTACTAATATTCCTCTCCTCTTATGTCTTCCACACATAAGCCCAGCAGAACCCTTGAGGTAACAATAATGTTAAGCATCCCCAGACCTCAGGGATAAACCAGACCAGGACTCTACACACTGAAGTGCACAGGCGGGTGCAGTTTGTAGTTGCACAACAGGACTAGTCTTTATAGAATGTTTCCCTGTACAGTCCTCCTGGATAACTTGACAATAATATTTTGCTGGTAATTACCTCAATGATTACAAAAAAAAAGATAAATACCTGAATTTGAATGAATTTGGTCATTCATACCTTTACGGGCTCTTCTCATTGAATACAAACATATGCAGAGGAGCCTTCCTTTCCTGATCTGAATCCCAGGCTACCCCTGTCTCTTTCAATTAGGTCAATCATGACGTGGGGCTACCTGCACCCCGATGACCGTCATCAGGGGTAAAATCTTCACCTAGAGGCAGAAAGAGAGAGCAGGAGGGAGAAAAAAGGAAGTGCGTGTCAGGAGGAAGACTGCATGATGTGCCAGACGACAGAGCCGGATTTGTGTGAAAGGAGAAATGACTAATGCCATCACCCCTGATATTTTGCCGATCAAAGAGACTGTTGTCAAATGCACAGAAACAAAAAAGCTCATCTCTGTGTCTTTGAAAAGGAAATTGGGATCCCCGGGACCAGCGGACAAAGACAAAAGAGCCCACTGGCACATTCATTGTGCCGCTGCACCAGAATAAAGCCCTCATTTTATTATGTATAGAAGGTATTTAAGCCTCACATCTTCTCTCCATCCTTCTCTCCTTTCGGATGGAATAAGTGCGCACTTCCATGCCTGCAATCAACGCCATGGTTCGAATGTGGGCAGAGGACAGCCAGAGGCAATTCTCTTTTTCACCTCTTCGTAACTGGCTGCTGCTACATAGCTTCTCTATTAATGTGTCAATCTATCCAGTTTTGAGAGAGACCTTACAGTCTGTGGTGGGTGTTTACATATTTATTTTATTTTTAATAACAAGTTAAAGACCTACATAGACTGTAATGTCTCCTACAAAACTATACCTACAGTATACGCCCGTTTCTGTCGTAAATGTAAGATATGGCCCTGAGAAGGGCAAAACAGCTATCCGGGCTGCTAATTTTCATACAGTATACTGTATAGTAGATATGTAGATTGTAAGAAACCACATCTAATTTCACATGAATGGAAGCACATTTACAGTACCCAAATGTCATAAAATATGGCTTTAACGACATTTATTTATAAATTTGTTTTTAATAAATTATCAGAAAGTGCTCTGTTCCTTTACAAGACAGGCTCAAATGTAAAAAGGAAGCCGCTGCACATAGTCAATATTTCATGTGCACACCTGCCTTAAAATAATATACTACTTCACTCTTAGAAAACCTGTAACAGTTTTGTTTTACATTGTGAGGTAAACAAGAGCTCTCACATAGGGGTACTGGCTGAGACTCAAACATGGTGGCATTTCTGATGAACTGTACAGTGCAGGAGCTGTGCCAGATCAATCCCACAAATGCTCGCCAAATGCAGAGTGAGGCTGTTTACTGACTTATCCAATGCAATTCAGATTGAAGGGGAAAAATCTCACACAAGAATTGTGACCAGATGTAGCACTGTGAAGCAGAAAGCAAACAACATAGCATGGAAGGGTCACATTCAAAAGAAAGCACTAGTTCAAATCTAAAATTAAAAGATTATGATGCCAACCCTTTGGTTTTTGATAGTAATAAAGATGTGGAGCTCAGCACTGTGGTAGGCACAACATCAACTTAAAAAACACTTTGAGTGCCTTGTACTAAATATGGAACAATTGTATTTCTGTGCTGGGAGGTAAAGCTGAAATATAAGTGTAATGTCACAACCATAAGTGGCATAAAATCTAAGGTACTTGCATTACGCATTTAGTCATCATCATTTTCTAACCACTTACTGCTGGTGAGGGTTGTGGTGATGACAGGCTGAGCAGGGCAGACCAGACTTCCCTAGCAACAGTCTCCATCTCCTCCTGGGAGATTCCCAGCTGCTCCCAGACCAGCTGGGAGATATAATTCCTCCAGTGTGTCCTGGGTATGCCTCAGGGTCTCTTCCCAGTGGGTTGTACTTAAGTACACCTCCAGTGGGAGGCCCAGGGGGATCCTCATCAGATGCCTGAGCCACCTCAACTGGCTCCACTTGATCCAGAGGAGCAGTGGCTTTACTCCAAGGACCTCCTAGACTGCCGAACTCCTCACTCCTCACCGAGAATAAACCCAGGAACCCTATGGAGAAACCTTATTTCCGCTGAAGTACACATTTCGTGTCTAACTAAAACACCTTTAGATTCCTGTGTCAGCTATGAAAGGTGTAAAAAAACATAGAAATGTTCCTGCACTTGGAAAAGTCAATATGTAGACATTGTGGCATTAAATGGGGGTGTGTTCGTCATTTTTGCTTCATTTTATTTTCTCCTGTCCTGCCATGTATCTACACTGGGGTAGGCTAAACCTTTCCTCCCCTGTCCCATTGTGTATCTCCACCAGGACAGGTTCAGTTTCTTTTGTTTTTGGCCTCGCTTTGTTCTTTCCCCAGGCTGAACACTGTTAAATAGGGACACTCCTGGATGCCACTGTTCCATGCAGTGTATTTTTCTTTTTCCTTTTTTGTTATTTTTTTGCCTGTTTTCGCTGACTTCACACCGGTGCCTCTGCTCCCTCAGACAGAATGTCGACGTGGGTGTTCGCCGCGGCTCCTCCCATTCCTGCAGTTACAACATTTAATAAACATAGGAAAACACCCCTTTAAAGCAGAGATTAGAATACAATAGTTCTTTATGCTGTTAGTCCCTTATGTCTACAATACATGGACATTAAGCACTCAAGCCTTGAAGTGGTTTCAAAGTATGTTGCCTTGAAATGTAAACTCAAGCTATGACATTGCTATTATTATAGAGATACAGATCTGCCCACGCCTTATAAAACTGTGCTCAGACTCACACACTAGCTAACCGTGGCATTGGGCTAAGTCCTCGACCATTGGGAAGACAAGTATTGTGCTTTTCACAACAGTTGGACTGCCATCAATGTGCAAAACTGTAAGTATCTGTCAGTATGAAAATCAAAGTTAACAGCATATCTTTGAATACATTTTGAAGGCTCAAAACAATTACAACTTTAATTTCTTGTACTAATATGGTAATTCATTACGCGATTAATATATTGTGACAGTGGAACACACCTCCCACTGCACTCCCCACTCCGCGGCTCGTGGGAAAGTGCAGCTTCCACACCTGACACTAATCAGGGCTGCGCTTTAAGATCCCCATGCGCCCGCAGACAGTGTTTACGGCAGAACCGAATGTGTTCCCTTCACCGGCGACATAAACTAATCTCTCCGATCAGAGAAAGATTTCTCTCCTGTACCAGAGAACCGAAACCTCTGCAGACGACTACACACCGGCATCGCAGGGAAGACAACTTGCGCTCTGCCGGTGTTCAGCCAGCCTTCTAACACTACCAACACTATCACAATATGTTGCTTATGATGTCTGAGTTTCTTGAACGTTATTCATAAATGTGTAACGTTCCAGTTATCTCTTTGCATTGATGCAGATAGTAACAATATTAAATTACTTTAAGAATGTTTCAATTACAAATAAGCTGTTTGTGTTGAGTAGAGAGGATTTTATTTTTTACTGTAATACAGAGTGATTTTCTTAGCATAAGCAAATGAGGGGGAAACCAAAGCACTCAAACTATCTCCCCTCAGTTTTGTGTGGGTTATAACGGGATTAAGAGGCTCAGAGAATAATTCCACAATGAAAAGGAAAAAAGCAGAAATGCAGTGCTTCCTCTGTGGAACATCTTCAGGTTTGTGGGAGAGAGCAGAGACATGGGACAAAGGTGGGGGGCAGGGAAGACAAACCCACTTGTGAGAATGGGTAGGGGCTTGAAAATGGGGCCAAACTGATGGGGACCTGGGTAGTAGACTCTAGGGGGCGATCTCAGGGGAGATCAGTTGTTCATCATGCGTTGGAGGAGCGGATCAAGTCTAAGGCTATTTTTGTCTTATTTCTAGTACAGGTCCATGTAGAAGTGTGCTGTAGGGCTTGTACTTGTGGGTACCTTGTGTTTATCTTGTTTTTCCTAACCCAAGCCTTTGGACTGTGTCTCTGCTCTCCCACTCTGTCGTCCTGTAGGAGGCACGGCAGCCGAAACGCTGCATTTTTTTTTCATTTCAACACTGAATCGATCTCTACTTTTCCCTACAGAGCATCAGTCAACAAACCGGTGTACTTGGTAAAACAGGCCCTGGAATACGTGTCACTTGCAAAATAAGCTTGACTGATGTGCCAATCGAATCGAAAGAAGAAAAGCGAAAGAAAAGCAAAATGTCTGATGGATTTTCATAGTATTTTAAAAGCTATCACAATATTAGGTGCATTATAATAAAAGAGAGAAGACGGAGTGCTTTCTGAATGCTTCCTACAGTGATTCATATTAATGAAAGTAATCTTTAAGAAAAATTCAGACTTCTGAAAGAAATTTTTTTTTGTCTACCCTCCAGTTTTTCAGTGGTACTCTAACACTCTCCCAGATAGGTATAGCCAGGCCTTCTGCTTCCTTTATGCTAAAACATAACAGACAGTGGAGCTCTGAGGCAAAACAGCAGACAGATTCTGTCAATCAGAAACCAATTTGTTGTCTTAACGAGCAGCAAAACGAATGTCATTTCTGATTATTGCCAAAACGTGTGCGCACTGATATCATGGCAAGCCTTTAAAAATGTTTTAGATAAGCCCCTTTTTAGTTGTTTGAAATTATTTTCTGAATGGCTTCTGTCATACCCAGTACACCTAGAGGGTGCTCTACTTCTCTCCTGTTCCTAGTTCCCTGTGATTATTCATGTCTTTCTGGTGTGTCTTGTGTAGCCTATTTACTTCCTGCTTCTGCTCTGCTCCTCGCTCAGCATTGAGGTTCAGATGTCCTGAAATCCGCCTAGCACCAGGTCGCCCCACGTCCGCTACCTGAGGGCATAGGTTTCTATATGGCATTTCCTGAACAACTGAGCCCGGGCTAACTCCCATCTCGCCATTACGCATAGGGTCTTTATTGCTCTCCTGCCATTCCATGGTTCGTCCTTTCAGACATCCTTGACAGCTTCATTCAGGCACAATAATCTACTTCACTTTGCAATGAACTCTCCCTGCTTCTTATCTTTTGCTTCTTCAAATTCAACCACGAGTCAGAAATAAGCCATGACTTTAGGACAAGATAAAATCTAAATAAAGGGGAGCTGAGGAGCAGTTTTTGGTACATCATTAGGAAATGAAATGACAAAGTCCTGATCAGGGGGATATTAGGACAATGCATTCTGAAAATAAACTTGAGTACACAATTATAAAATTACACAATGCACTTTGGTCAGCTTTGATATAACAATGGTCTAATTTATTTGCAAATGCAATAATTTGAATTACAGGGGGAAAGCAGTGCTTTAGATAGATAGATAATACTTTATTAATCCCGTATGGAAATTGTTGAAATTGATGTTTAAGTTTACTGCATTGAGTTTCATTAAAAACACTTAAAAACGAGTAAATAGTAAAACTGTTTCTGAAACACTTTAACAGTTATAACAAAAATACTACTAAGGAAATACTTGTTTTGTGAGTTGAGGAACCAAACCCTAATTTCTCCTTAAGGTATTAAGTCCCGCATTTGCAAATCTGAGATTTATTTTACTCTATGGAAGATACGTTCAAGATAATAATGTAATAGAAGATACTGGAGATACAAAGTGAGATATACTATATCTGAGTTTGGAAGACGGGATACTAGTCAGAAGTTGGTACATTCAGGCCCTGCAGCAACTCAAATCACAGCTCCCAACCTCAAGGCATGCCAACAGCGCAGTTTTAATAATTACAAAAAACTGCTGTCTGTTACGTTTATGAACAATGTTGTTATAAAGGTCCAAATCTAGCTTTTAGTTTTTTTTTTAGTTTAACACCAGGTAAAAGAAGTGAAGCTATAGACTTATGCCCTAGTATTTAAGCAGCTAAATTACTCCCAGGTAATACAAGTATAGTACCTCGACAGACTAGAGAAACTTTCTGTCTCTAATGTTTTTTACCTCTCCAGATGCTTTAGCTTCCTAAACACCAATGGGCTTCATCCAAGAATTCCAATGAAGGAGTACATTTTGCTGAAGAATAAATTATTTGAGAAAGGGAAATTAATAGAACACAGAGGAATGGAGCTTCAGCACAAGAGGTAGAAAAGACATGAATAAAAAACACTTTTCTCTGGTGAAACGTCAATATTGGATGCATTTATCTTTGTAAAGCAGAGACTCATTATGTTCTACAAAAACAGCTTCTCAAAGATTACAGGTTTAGAACAGGATTGATTTTTTTTATAATTTCTTACCTAATAGAATTGGCATAAAGTTTAACATCCTTTTCTCGTAAGTCTCAAATATACTCTATGTTGTGTAAATTAGATTGATGCAATGGATTAAAATCTTAAGAGTGTTCTTAGGCAGCTATCAATATAGAATTAAATAACTGTACTTACTGTACTTCACATGATCTTTTTGCTATGTAAATATGCGCCTGGACAGGAGAGTGCTTCTTCCAGAAAATTTAACTTCCAGTACAGTGGGAAGGTGACTATGACTCAAAAGACATCCTGTACAGTTACATACACTGCATTGCATACTGTGTAGTCCCCTATTTAAGCTGGACTGGTTATTTTGTGAAGTAATTACTCTGCACTCTCACACCAGCAAGTAGCCAAGTACATCCAGTCTGTGATGAATAAATGTCCTTCATTTCACCTCAGGCCTTAGGGAATAGAGCCAATAATAATTAACTGAATTGGATCAGTCTAATTCAAGGTCTTCGGTAGTTGATAATTTAACAATACTCAGAAAAACTTCCAGATTGTGACTCTCGAGGACTGGATTTATGAACTTGTTTCAGTAGCTGGTCCCGAAGGTCGGACAGGGTTGGCCTTAAATCATCCATTCGTTAAAACCTGGAACTCATGTATTTTAATGTATTTAGCAGGTGAACTGGTTCCATTAAACCTGGAATGGCTGACTGTTGCATTTGAGAGCATGTTCAGCTGGCAAAAGGAAATTGCCTCAAATGCTTTAAGAAGAACTTAAGAAACCTTCTGAACTGTGGCTCTGCGCAACTAGGTTTGGCCACCCATGCCCAATATGGTTCTACTTAATGAAATTCTAACGCACCCCCTGGTTACCCTAAAGACCTCAGCTCATTCCTGAATTCACTTTGCTTTTATAACATACTGTACTACTCATGACCTTGCAGAACACATCTCGTTGTAAGACCACACCATCACACAGCTGAACTGAAAGGACATTAAGCCTTCTACCTACTCCAAAGCAACATAACTTGGGCTAAATTTGGCGAGTCACAGTTTTGTGCTCTATGCCCGAGCTGCATGCTGTGAAGCTCACTTCCCTGCCATGTTGCTTAAATGCTCTGTGATTTTACGGTGATCAATGTAAAGATATACAACCTAAATTCTCTCAAACTCGAGTTCCTTCATCACTCAAAACAATTACAACAATATTCTTCTTCAGAAGGATATCTGGACAGTAGCCTTAGCTCAGGAAACTACCTTTTTCTGTTCTTGCTACATGGGTTGTCTTTTTGTCTGAATCAAGCTACATATTTTCATTCAATTATTTTCTATTATGGATTCATTTGAATGTTAATACTTCCTAAGATGGCTTGAAAACTAATTTAAAAAGGTTCTGAACTACTTAAGTCGCAAAAACATCAAAAATTTTCCTTTCAAACCCTCTTTTCTCTATTCATTTTTCTTTTAATCTGTGGAAAGCATTGCCATAGAAATACTGTCAGGTTCTATTCAGTATATTTTGTTTATCAGAGCTGTTTACCAGTAATGTCGACTAAAATAGGCCATTGAGAATAAAATAAATCAAAAGAGAGAGTATGTATGAATGTGGAGCTCTTGAAATAACTTTCAGGTCTGTTAAATTTAATGTTGTAAGAACTTGTAAAATTTTGTCAAGGGTTTACCATTTTGACATGCCATTCTAGTCATTAGAATATTTCTGAAAAACAAAAAGTATTTGCTCTCGGCTTTATCAACATGTTAGCAAAAACATTTAAACAGTGCTTATCTGACAAGATAGTCTATGATGGAAAATAAGTGATAAAGCTAATTCTTTCACTGAAATGCCTTTTATTAGCTCCAATAAGATAATCTTTTCCCCTTGTTTTTTCTCCTTAATGAAACTTGAGGCATCGTAAACTATACAAACTTAGAAACATTACATTACAGATGTCTTTAGGAGTGGCCTCCAAAAAGGACCTGGACCCATAGTATCATTGTAATATTGTGACAGTACAGGGCAGTAGGATAATCCATAAGCAAAGACCTGCTAAAGGAAAGATATGGGCAAAAGGAACTAGTGCAATCTGTGCAGATGGCAAACCATTACAGTACTCTGATCTAACAAAAGCAGACAGGTTCTCAGTGTCGTTCTGACCCTTGTTCCATCTAGAGGGAAGAACTCCTGAAATACTGGGAAGGCCCCATACAAAAACAGAACATTTCATAATGTTTAGAAAATTACTACTTTCTCAAAACACAGCTCCCAGTTTGAAAGGGAGCATTGTACCGATGCCACATGCTGAGATTGGAAAAATAAGAATTTTCACAGCCATTACATTTGAATTAATACTCATTTACCATTAAGACATTTTTAAAATATATTTTTCTGTCTGCAGAAACTCCTTGCTCAAACACATGAAAAACTGCTAATTATTCCGGAATCTGCGTTTTTTCAGAGGCAAAAATGAATGAAGGAAAGATGACTTGGTAAACACAGAGTGTAGAGACAAGGGCTATTGTTTCACTTAGAGTTAAGTGATATTAAGTATTTCTAACAGTCTTTGTGTGTCTGGACTAGACAGCCTGTTGCTGTCACAGGAATGTAGCAAAAGAGGCCCTTTGTGATCTCAGCCACAGGATTATCAAGTGATCTTGTGTGTGGGCAAGTATGGAAGATGAGTTTGTCTTTTGGATAAGGATATTTCCTGGGACTGTCCAGATCCAGTGTCAATACTTCCTTTCAGATGGATGTCTACTGCTGGTGCCTGGATGTCTGGCACAGGGAGATAGGCACATCTGGAGATTATCCTAAAAGTCACAGGCCATGGTCAAGCCATCCAACAAGATGGCCAACCAATCAGGGACCTGCAGGGCATGGGAACCCTCTCCACCTAGTGACTTCTTGACCAATCACCAACCGTATTTTCCCCAGTTAAGAAGCGGTGCATCTACTCTGCTTCTCTCCACCAAACCAACTTGGCTGACAGACAACACAATCACGTGCCTGCCGCACCTGTTGTCTAGCTTTTTAGGACTTCCCCGGAGCACAGAGTTAGAGGGTGAACCCGTAGGTTAAGACAGAATCCTGCCTGAGGTCTAACCTGCAGCAGGACCTTGCAACCTGCTATCTTCCACTGTGCACCTTCTTGATCACTGGAGCAATACGATTGGACTTTCGTCAATACAGCTAAATATACCATTATTCAGCAGTAGCTTCTACGCCAGGAGTGAACCGAGTTTCTCCTCTTTTTGTGTGACTCACCCTGACTGAGCAGTCACCACCCTGTGCACAGATTTTGTCCCAGTTTAGCTCAACGCTGACCAGGACAATCCGTTTGAGGGAATTGACTGTCAGCACAAGGCTACGGCAGGATCCTTCTCTATCTCCCTGGTACCTCAAGCTTCCGCAGGACTGTAGTGGCACCCAGCCAGCAGAGCACGGATTGGTCAGTGCTGTAACAGACCCAGTCACCTGTTCCCCATCCTTCTGTGCGGGAGTTACGAATCAATGGTTGAGGACGAGTATAATTCAATATTCACCCACTCGAGAATAAAACTGTCATATTAACACATTAATATAATTTTAATTCATTTTAGTAGCCATGCGCAAGAGTGTTGGAATGTTGATTATGTTAATGAGACATATTAGGAAGTTAGGATAATCAATGGTATACTAAACATAGTATCCTTTTTATGCATCTTGATATTTTGAATGCCTTTATGTACTCATTGTTTTTAAATGTATTCCGTGTCTTGTCAATCCTTGTAAAGGCTCCTTGATGTTTTACTGATTGATTCCTAATAGCCAAAGTAAACTCACGCAATTTACTGTTACAACTACTGTAAATGTTGTGCCAGTTAATTCACAAAACCCCTACAAGTGTATAGCCAGCTATTTGACTGTAAACTGAAATCCTTTAAGCTTTTGTTATCATGTAGAGAGTATAGGAATTTGAAACGAAACATGTACAGTATGAGGGACTCCTTTACTTTCTTTGGGATAATGCCTTTTTGTTTTGGAAAACATTGATTCACAAGTTCAAGAAATATGTAGTCAAACATTAAAGAAAGATAAAATAAAGAAAAGTAAAATAGGGAGAACTATACTGTACAAGCCATATATTGAAATGTAACCCTGATGACAAATCTGACTGATATGAAAATGAGTGAACATTAGAATTGTATTTTTTTTCAGTGATTTTCTTCTGTGCAGAAGGCCTGCAGGCCAGGGCTTTGATGTAACATTTCACTTCTTTGATTTTTATCTTGTTCACAATGTCAGACAGCTAGAACAACAATCTACTCAGCACACCAGTAGAGCCAGTTCTAATTCAGTTCTTTCAAAACAAGGCTCTCCAGAATGTACTCTTTGTTTTTACCCTAGTTTTAAACCATGGAGCACTAATTACCAACAGCAAAAAGGTTTATCTTTTGCAAAAGTGATTTGCTGTAATTGCCATTTAACTGCCATTAAAACAAACAACTTCATATCAATATAACAGGGGCTGTTATGCAACTTTGCGATTTTAAGTATAATGAGTATTTAGAAGAAAACCATTTCAACTACACTAAAATGACACAATAAAATTATGCTATTTTATGTAACTCCACTATAGAAGATTACTAATGCCAATTAATCCTAATTAATATAAAGATTATTTCAGAAATTCACAGAAATACTGTAATTGATTTGGTAATGGAAAAATGAAACAGAGCCAAAGGTTCAAAGTTTTCTGTTTATTTTTTAATCTTTTCTTTTACTCTTTGACAGGTCACAGATTAAGGGGTTAATGGGTAACATTCTGGTTGGTTTCAAGGGTAAATCAAGCTAAATACAATATACAGTGATGTAATTAGATTTGCTGATGGCCTTGATAAAATGTTTTTTCCCTCAAGAAGAGCTGACAGACTGAAGAAAACTAGATACGACACTTACACAAGAAGTGGCAAAATACAGAAGAGCCACAGAAAAAGATTGCCTCAGATACTATTTAGTACTGGAATATTCTTCAGAACAACCTTAAAGTATTACTCCACTGGCATTCTTCCTGACTTCACACTGGGAGCCTTGTAGGTTACAATAGAAATTCTAATAAAATAATAGAAAATAGAATTGACAAAGAAGGACTCGACTTCTTGACAGCAAACAGTGTTCAACACTGGACTCCTCACGAATTTTCAGCTAAAATCCCTAAAAACTGAAATATGAAAATGTCACTAGGAAAATCATTTTTAATGATCCATGGTAGTTACGTTTCAAGCTGAGCTCTTGCTGGTACACCCATGGATTCCTTTTTAAAAACTGCTTTGTTTGACCTTTGTATGTCTTTTACGTTTTCTCTCGGTAAGCTTCATGAAGGCATTTTTCCCCTTTCTCTGCATTCCCTCTGTTTAGTTTTATTAATTTGTTGTGGCTGCTCTTGCTCCTTAGGAAACTCAAGGAACACAGTGGCAGAGTGGCCTTGCTTTCTGGGTTGTGCGCTATCATTTCTCTGGAGAGAAGGAGGTTCCTATTTCATGGCAGTGTTATCTAAAGAATGAAGTTCCAGTCTTGAGTCCTGAGGCCTTTGTGAAACATTCTTACTACAAAATCAACTGTCACTCTGAAAGCTCCCTAGTGTAGGTGAAGAACAAACCTTACAAGCTATTCATCCGAATGTGGCTGTCAATCGTTCTGAGTGACTGCAGTAATCATGGGATAGGCATGCTGGGCTGATGTAGCCTGAATGTTGTGAACTAGCCAAATAGCCTTTCCTCTTATGTAACCATTCTAACACCGCCATAACTGAAACCCTTGGCAATTGCTAAATTAGTGAGTCTGCTCACTAACAATGACTGACCATTACTAAACTACCCTAGATCAATGTCTATCTACAATGCAGGTGAAAGGACTCAGCATTCCCAACGTTATTTTTCTGAGTTAAGCGTACATGTATGGAATTTGTGAATACAGGTACATGGGAGACCTAATTGAGGGTTATAGTTTTGTGGCATCAGCAGTAATATCCAAGTGTAGCCAAAACATAGCCAAGTGTTCAGCTACCAAGACTGGCCCCACAATAAATGGTTTACTCAGAAATGTCACTTTTATTTTGAGGGTTTCAGGGCTTTTCAACAGCAGACCAATGTGAATGGAATGGCAGGTTCCCCTGCCTCTTTATAAAGGTTTGACAGGAAGTTACAGGATGATCAAACCTAAATCAATAAATCAGGCAAAAAAACAACAACTTTCAAATACCTATTCCCTCAAAAGTAGAAAATTCTGAAGAGAAGAATAATGTCACAGGAAAGGTTCTGAAGAATCTGTTTTTTTACACCACAATGCCTAATGAATGGACTGCTATTAGTGAAAAGTGAGACGGTGAATGGGAAAGTAATGAAAAATAGGTGCAAAAGATTAAGATATTAATCACATTGGGTAAACATAAAAAAAATCTCACACCTCTGTGCAAAGTTGTTACTCTTCTCCATGGTGTCTAATGCACAGATATTGACATCTCTCCACCAACCTGGACCTATACTTGGTATTTTTGTGAATTTGTACACACAAGACTTCCAGCTCTTACTCCAGCTGTTTTCCCCACAGCTGCCATTCTCTTGGTCTGTGTCATAAATATTGTCTGCTACTCACAAATCCTGGAAATACACACAAAAACCTGTGCCTCTCTTTCTGACCACTAGAGGTTGCCACGACATTACCCTAACTGGAGCTCCACCTGAACCATTCAGATGGAAGGAGAAACATATGGACAGAAATCATCTTTCTACTGTATATAATCACAATGATATACTGTACTTTGCATGTTGCAAGACAGTCAAAAACAATCAAAAACAATTTGATGAAAAAATGCATTTATTTTTGTTGTTGCTGCTGCAAAAATATAACTTATGCATGGTAAGAAATGCACATTATGAATAATATTTTACTGGCGATCAGGGCCAGCCTCAAGGTAAGCAATAAATTAAAAGTATTCAGAAATGACTGGCTAGTCAGTCAGTGGACTTCAGCACCTTTTCATAGCACTGAACACCATCCAGAGAACATTACCTAACCATATTGCAGGAGTGAATAGTAATAATACATCCTTGCACTTACAGTGTACAATGCCTTTTGTTCCAATGGATCTCAATGGGCTATACTGTATGTGGGATGAGGTAGGGGAACCTACTTCTTTCATTATGGATGTGCTGCAGCTCAACACTACACAGCAGATCAGGCAAAGCGAAAAACTGCTCCAATTGACTCAGGGGAGACTATACAAAAGTCAGAGTATACGAGTGGAGAGAGTTTAATCAGAAACCATGATTAACACCCCTACTCTTTTAAGAAGTGCCACATGAGCTCTAATGTCCAAGTAGTCAGGACCTCAGTTTAATGTCCACGAAGGCACTGACTCCAGCCAGAAACCCCCACTGTTTACCAGGCTGTCTTATATCTTCTAAGCATCAGCAGCTGACAGCACTCCCTGGCTTCATGAAGCTTCTCTGTAGAGTGCAAAAACTAAGATGTTCCACCGCCCTCGCCAACTGCTTCTTCAGTGACTACAGCCCATGCTTCTCCACTATGCTGATTCTTCCAGGATCAGGAGAGCTTTCCACCAAATGTAGTTTCTGTTTTTTAAAGAGGGTTGTGTTACACCCCGACGAGCTCCAGCACCGCCGCATTAGCTCCACCAATTACCAATGCGCATTCCACACATGTTGGAGATTCATTGGGGCCATCCTCTACGAGATCAGGCCGGACCTATCAGGCCAATTAAGGAACCTCGCACAGTATTTAAGCCCTGAGGAACCATTCCTCAGGGCAAAGAAATAGAGTAACTAACCCTGCCTTGAGTTTGTCTCAGTTTTGGGTTCTCAGAAGTATTTCTCAGTTTTCTGTTCCTCAGTCATCATTGCTAATAATCATTTCTTCATCACCTCAGACCTCAGCCTCTGCTCTGCCTGCTTCAGCTGCACAGCTACTGCCTCAGCTGTTTCGTCAGTCTCGCTCTGTTTGTTCTCTTCAGCGCTGTCATCAAATAAATTATCTTGATTGCCACATATCTTGGCTCATTGACTCTAATTTTTGCCGAGCCCGTTTCAACACCTTGTTGGGCCCGGCATAACAGGTTGTACTTCTAACAGTCATTTAAGTAGGGTGGACCACAGCTGCAGCTCATCAAGGCACTGATTCTATGCAGCTGTGACCTCCCAGACAAGCACCGGCTGACAGCCTGTCACACAACCTGGTCTTTCTTGGAGGCCTCCAACCCCAGTATCGACGAGGCCCAGCTTTTCATAGCTTCTGAGATCTGATGAGATCAGGCTGTAAGATGGAAATACTGCTGCCAGTATAGTACATTGTAAATGCATGCCAATAAATCAATGTTGAGTAATGGTGGAATGTGTAAACTGAGTTTAATTTTTGGTTCTGATGTCTTTCTGATTTAGGCATCTTTGTGTCCCTGTGACAGTATGCAGACAGGAAAGGTCCGTATAATGATGAGAAAGGTAAAACCAGGTATTCTAAACCTTGACCTTGACTTTGATGCTTTGAAATAGTTGGTGGCCCATCTTCTTGGTTAATTTTCCCTGGAATTCTGGCCTGTTTTCTCTGGAATTTTCTGCTTGGAGTTCCATCTCATGGGCCCCCTTTCTCCTCCGCCTGTTCTGGGCTCTACAATATTCCAAGAACTTTACATTGTACATTAAGGGACCGAGCCTTTTCAGCAGCAGGCCCATGTCCTTGGAATACTCTTCCTGACCAAACTGAAAATGCATATGTTTACTGCTCTCATTTATATCTATAATTTATTGAAAGTGCCTTGAGAATACTTTGAATTGAAAGGTGCTATGAAAGAATAAAACCGATTGTTTGACTGGTTGGTTGATTGGTTTGTCTTCCCTACCCACCACCTTGGCTCATTTCTCTCTCAGAAACCTGAAGAAGTATCTGGAACAGAAACCTTTGAATTTTACCGTTTAACATATTTTGTTCCACTTTCATAGCGAGCTCAGTATCTTTCGTGAAGACTGCATCAATCATTACATTAGCATTGCACAGGTAAGGCAATATAAATGTATTCAGAGTGTTAGAAAAAGAATATACTTTCCAAATGCTGTGCATACATGCATGTGAGCTTCTTTCATAACCATTTAGTAATCCTGGCTTTGAGGCTGAACTCACAGAGAGTTGATATATAATGGGTCATGAAAAAGGTCCTTGTTTCTCCTTTCACACCACAGCTCAGACAAATGAAAGTCTACTGGAAGGAAAATTCCCAGGCATCGCCTATTATCAGCCCCATTTTTCTGCAAAGTGGACCACAGCCACTGTATTAGATTTCAATTAATTAAGAGGCATGTAAAACTCAGGGATGGGGACCTTCTGTTCACAAAGGCCTGCTTTTATTTTTCATTTATTTTTTGGCCTTTAAGTAGTTTAATTGATTTCATTACTTCAAAAAAAGAAGTCAAAGAACCTTTTATCAATGAATTGTTTGCTCATTAAGAAGTACTTATAAAAAATGCTGGATGTTTCCCTCTTTTGGTTTAAGCATTAGCTAAGCATGAAGTCATTTCACAGAGGTGACATACAGTAACACTGGCCTTATTCAGCACCTGGCATACTTACCTCCTATTTCTGAATGCACTTAGTGAGCTGCTTTCGAAGTACTTGTTTCATAACGTGATGCCACAAAAGTAAACAAACAAATCCCTTCCAAAGAGTAGCGTCCTTGATTTAAAAACAAAAAACGAATCAGAAAAATTCAGAATGTATCCATGCATAACAAAATATTTGTAAAAGGTAATTGCCCTTCTGCGTGTAGGATGTTCTTTCATTTTAAATGCCTTCTGCTAAAAGGAAGGAAATTAAACAGAAATTCTGCTTCCAGCTCATTCAATCCCATGTATGAAACAAGGTCACTTGACAATTTCAGAGATTCAGTTTCCTTAAAAGCAGCTTTGCAGGTTGAAAGTTTAATGTGGTGCTAATTATCAATCCTATTAGCTTAAAACAAAAGTGAGATGCGGTGAGAGATTCTTAATGGAAGGTAAAAAAATGAGTCAAAAAAGTCATGTTGATTTACATCTCACCTTGGTAATGCAGCATGACAATGGCATAGATTGAACCTTGCAGCTTTAAGGAGCAAGTTTCAAACCACAACAGCGTTTCAAAAAGATATTGTCCACTCCTGTAAAAACATATTGCAAAGAGGTGAACGATATCTTATTGAAATAACTTTTCCTTATATTATAGAGGAAACACAGTACACAGAGATATGCATGGGCATCTAATGTTCTCTATTATTTCAGTTTCTGCCTTGCCCACAGATTGTACATTCAAGAGACAGCCCCGATGTGTCATGAGACTGGCTTCATGGCACTTTGAACAACATCTCCAGTTCTGATAATAATCGCAATTTAAAAAAGATTCCCTGAGTGTTAGTCATTTCCTTTTCTTGATATAATTTAAATTGGAAATGCCATACGTGAACACAGGTCCAAGGATTCAAATCAGAAGAAAACTACGGGAAAGTTTTCAGCTACTTGGTTACAGTGTGTGACTAATGGTATTCAGAACATCAAGACTGTGGGCCACGAATAGAAATTCGGTTCACATACATTACTGGGAACCAGGGGGTAGGGCTCTGGTGAGAGGATTCTTTTCCAGTATTAAACCTTTCAATGTGTTGTAATTGTAACATGGTTGTGTGTAACACCCTGATACAGAAGGCGACATCATCTCTTTGAAACACACCTCTGTGGCAGCAGACCTGGCCGCCATCAAGGCAGTTGTACTGTGTATGCTTTTCAGCCCACTATAGGCCGTGATAAAATCCCATTAAGAATCAGAAACTACATAAATAAGTTACATTAATTAATGCTGTTGCTGTTTACAACCATTAATTTTAAGAGTAGGAGTTTAATGAAGAATGCAACAACAGAAACTGAACACATTATAGAAACCATGCATTTTCTAACCATTTTATCCAATACAGCGACAAGAGGGAACTGGCAAGCAATAAGTACACACTGGATGGGATACCAGTCCATTGCAGACATTACAGAAACCTCAATGTAAAGTCCTGGCTGGACTCATATTAAGCTGCTGTGTCCATTGCTGAAACCAACAGTGTTGTTAATTGTTCTTTGGAGAGTCACACACTGTGCACTAGTATCTCCGAACTTGGTTTCACTCTGTACTGATTTATTATGCGGATGTCTCCCAGCTAGGGACTCACATTAAATTCAGGCACAAAAAAAAAGACAGAACAGACACATCCTGCAGTTTATAAATCATGCTGCACTCTGTGAACATGGAAAATAGAATTACAAATCTAATTAAAAGGATTGCACATTTACAGGGATGAGCCAGGCACCTGGTTCGTCTGCAATGCAGGTTAGATTAAATCTGGGCTACATTCAATAAGCAGAGCCCTGTTATATGGAACAATGAGGAGGATGCTGGTTCTAATTCAGTGGTGTTAGGACAGATTGTTTTTGGAAAGTGATGAAAAAAACAAAACACTACACACTTTTATGGAAGAACTGTTTAAAAATTAAGCTGTGTACCTGATGACCTTAATGGCAGTGAATACTTGAAAACATTGTTATTTACCAAGGGAGGCCGCAAGGTGGTGCAGTGGGTAGCATTGCTGCTTTTCAGCACTGGGGTCCTAGGTTCAATTCTGGGCCTGGGTGATATCTGTGTAGAGTTTGTATCTTCTCCTTGTGTTTGTGTAAGTTTCCTCTGGGTGCTCCAGTTTCCTCCCACAGTCCAAAGATATGCTGGTAGGCTAATTGGTTGGGAAAATTGGCCCTGAGTGTAAGAGTGTATGTGTCTGTGTGTGCCCTGTATTGGACTGACATCCTATCCAGGGTGTATCCTGCCTTGAGCTTTTTGCCTGCTTTTTTGCCTCCCTCTCAACCCTAAATTGGATGAAGCAGTTAGAAAATGGGTGAACGGATATGTACCAAGATGGACGAAAACAAGATTATAGGACTATTTACAAGATAAGATTCTTTAATGTTTAGATTGCTTTGTTGGCATGGAAACCAAAACAGTGGGCCCTGTCACCTCTGTCCTCTACCAGAAAAGCCACTACAAATCTTGTCTTGGGTTGGGAGATATTGGGTTGAGACATCCAAAGCAACAGTTGTTCCAATGCTCATGAAAGTGAGTAGTGTAGATACAGAATTAATTAATCTCCCAAGCAGAACACTCCTGTGCACGCAATACTGTACGTACTTATTGGAAGACATGCATATTCTAATATACCATCCATTTATTTTGTATTCTTAGCTTTCGGGGCATTCAGTTACCATTTTAACTTTGAAAAGTTTTCATACAGAAAAAGCACGTTAAAGGAGAAATGGAATCAACTAGTAAATGGATTCAGTTGTAATGTCTTTCTTCTCAAGGTTTATTTGCACTTTCATGCACTACAAAAGACAGGAAATGTGTTTTTTTCCCTGCTTTATCCCATTACAGCAAAACAACAACAAATCTGCTGTCAAATACATTTTTTTCATTTTTTAATTTATTTTTGCTGCAAGTTAGCTACCTGCAGAAAAGTACTGTCCTGGTAGGAAGAGAGGTCAGACATACTACTGTGACAATATGATGCGTTTGTTTAATTAATCTGAAAAATACTTTTGTGCAAATATCCTGATCAAAAGCTGCTTTTTATCATTGAACCAAGGCTTTCATGGTTGCATCCTGTGTTTGAATGAGGCTTTCTGGTAGAGCTATGTAAAGGTGGGTGGATATGAATGGTAGTCATGCACACAGGGCACAGCAGAGGAATCCATGACATTGTTACTTACAGTAGGATGCTGTATTACAGTTCATGCACTGTCCCCAGGCCAACAGTGGGTAGCCTGCTGAGTAAACCACATTTGACCTTCAGAGCCTAAAGACACTCCTCCAATCTGATATCTGTTTTTCTTGCAGCTCAAAGAAACATCAGAGCATTTTTAGCCACTAAACAATGTCTGACAAATTAAAGGGTCCATTTGAAAAGAATGGAGGATAAGCCTAATGGTGGCTGGATGAGTATAAAGACAAAATAGGAATTTTAAAAATTATGCCATTTATAAAATATTTCAGAGCAGTTCTTTAGCAAATACTAGGGTCTGAATGTTAGGGTCATTAAGGGTATTGTCACAGGCCGTCTTGTGCAATACGAGAAAATCAACAAGCAAAAACAAGTCTTGTTCTCACTAGTAAACAATACTAGTAAATACTGGTCTTTAATGAAATGTGCTCTTGTGACTGGACACTGATGTAGCATCTTAAAGCCACACTTCCACACATTTGCCTTTCTTCAGTTTTTGGGCTTTCAGAGCTGAATTTCGAAAAGCTTTGGAATGAAAATTCTTAAAAGTAAAAAGACAAAAAAATATACAGAAGGCATTATGATATATGTTCCTGCAACTTTAAAAGATGAATTTTAAGTTTGTCAATGTGAAAGAAAAATGCCCTCTAAATAGTACTCTCTCAATAGTGAAAAAGAAAAAGAATTTGTCTTGATTTGAGTTTTGCCATGTTTTTGTCAACGGAGCTGACTGCTCTGCTGTTATTTAGAAATCAGGAGGCCCTGATGAGAGAGGACATTAGCGTGATGCCTCGTTACTCTCATCTCATCAGCATCCAGTCAGCTATGAGCCCCAGGGGGCAGAGTAATTAACTGCTGAGCCCATGGCTACCTCTGCTCCACTCTGTACTGTGGAGGTCCCAGAACTGTGACCGATGTTAACCTCCTTGCTGAACTCTTTTTCATGGCAGCTGCAGAGCAGCAGCACTGTTCTCAACCCACACAGGGCAAGGCCACCCCATTCAAACATTGATGGCAGAGAAGACCTTCAATAATAACATCGCTTCTGAGGGAGGAATTTAAAAAATGTTTTGTTCACACAACGTGGACATGTATGAATGTGTAAATCCATGAAGCTGAAATAGCACAGGAACAAAATGGAACAGGTGCGTGTTCAGGGGAATACACAAGAGCTCACAAATCTAAAGATGCATTTAAAACACAGGAATGCCCAAGGGACTGCTGTTCGCAAAAGTGAAATTTGGTCACACGCCTCTCGCAATTCTCAAATCTGGATGCTACGGTATATACTTCAGAACATTTACAAGATTTATTCTCATAAATTGTGTGAAGAAAGGGAAGTCAAAAAGTCGAGGAATTCTTAGACTGCTACAAAAGCAAAAACAAATTAATTTGGATCCATAAATAAGACCCAAGTACAAAAATACTAGTCCTAGTATGTCCTAGTATCTCTGAGATAGAAAGCTGGAGGGTCGGGAAATGAGGACATTTTCATTAACATTCTGAAGTCTTGGCATGTGTTTTGTGTTTCTTTTTCTACTCTCTGGTGAGTGCTAACACAAGCTCTGGCTCACAGTGCTGGATAACCATGGGAATAACTGTATAATAGCCACTGGCTCCTGTTTTTTTATTGATTGAATTAGTGGGTTACTTGTATTTTGGAATGTCTAAATTTTAAACTTTTCTCACAAATCTGAACTCGCTCTGAGGTCCTGTGAAATGAATAGTGTCAAATCTGTAGCTGAAGTTTAATATTTTTAAAACCTTAATTAATACAAAAACTTAAATAATACCGTATGAAAGGCACTAGTGTAAAAAAAATATTTTCAGGATAAACTGGATAAAGGCAGATGCAGATACCTTTTTACAGCCGTGATCGTCAGAACGTTTTGTCCAGCATCTCAGACAGTGCGGTTGTTTAACTTTCTTCACTAAAGCAATTGCTAAAGAAATGTGTGCCAGGTCAGGGTAAAATGTTTTATAAATGTCATATAAATATGATTTACTATTGTGTTTTAGCTACGTAAAATATTTTATTATTATAATAAAAAGCTGTTAACTGCTAATAAAAAAATCACTTAATTTTCAATTAGTGGTTTGGAATCACTACCTGTACTATATATACATAGGGGTCACTACACATGAAAAAAAATATATAGCTCACCCTATACTGTAGTCCCTTTCCTCACCATATTGTAGTTTTTTTTATGGAAGAAAATTATCCATTGAGTTTCATAGGCTAAGACAACATTCTTGTGTGTCCTGTCCTTCCTATTTTACATTATTCTTATGAGGAAATTTTACCCATTTAAGTCGTTTGCCTAAAAGTCACCCTTTTCTGGTGCCTAATTCTGAAGTATACGTTGCAACACCTATACCTAAAAAATACAGACATTCAATGTCTGTGTGTACTATATTCTAGGTAAAACAAATACAAATTAAAATCCCTAATGAAAAGCAGCATCAAGTTATAAAATATTCTGTGGCTCTGTGGCTAAGGATCTGCACCTGTGGCTGGAAGGTTGCCAGTTTGTACCCCGCGGCTGGCAGAGGAATCCTACTCTACTCTACCCCTGAGCAAGGCCCTTAACCCCAACTGCATGTAGAAATGGCTGACCCTGCACTCTGACCCCAAGCTTCTCTACCTATCTGTGTGTCCCATTTAGAGCAAGTTGGGATATGTAAAAAGACACATTGCTAATAATAAGAAATTGTATATGGCTAATAAAGTGATCTTATCTTATCTCTACAGGAAAGTTCCAGAAATTGTCTTTCTATTAGTTATGTGAAAGCATTATGAAGTACATTAAGGAATGGTTAAAGAAGAAAGACATGCATCAAAACTTGAATTTTAAGGTCAATTGTCAACTATTGCTCTATACTGACTTTCCTACAATTTAAAGTGTGTAGAGAGGGCAGGATAACCAACTGGTTCAGTGACCATTTAATTCAGTGAAGGAACCGTTGTCACGGATGTCAGAGGGGACGGACCGTGGAATGACAGGAGAGCGATAAAGACTCGTATGCATAGCAGCGGAACAGGGGTTAGCCAGGGTTCAGCTGTTCAGGAAATGCCTGATAGAAACCAATGCCCTCAGGCCATGGACAGAAGGAGAGACCTGGTGCTCGGCGGGTCTCAGGACATCCGAACCTCAATGCTGAGCGAGGAGCAGAGCAGAAACAAGAAGTAAATAGGCTACACAACAAGACACACCAGAAAGACATGAATAATCACAGGGAACTAGGAACAGGACAGAAGTAGAGCGCAGGTGTACTGTAACGAAAGCGTTCTTTCCGGACCCTATGCGGACGACACAATCCAGGGTTGAGTGAGAATACACGAGGGAAAAAAGGCATGCAGGAAGCGGGGATGAGGACAGGGGGGCGTGTCCATGAAGTGCTGGTGGTCAGGGGAGGTGTGGCCAAGGCAAACGATCCAAAACAGAGTCCAATGTGAAATCCAGGACGAAAGCAAAAGGTCCAAAGCCGGGCGGTCCATCCGATACCGATGGTTACAAATGGGAACCGGGTCGGAACGGGAACAGGAACAGAAACAGAAACTTAAAACCATAACGGAGCCAGGCGCAACCAGGTCCCGGGCTCGCATGATGCGGAAACCAATGTAGAGCCCTGAACTGAGTGGTCATCTGGCTTTTAAGGGAGGCTGGAAAGAGGCTGGAACAAAGGGCAGGTGCACAAAATCAGGTCAGAAGTGAAGAGCCGGAGTGCCCTTAAAGAGGAGGGACTACAATCGTGACATGTACTGGGCGTGACAACTGTGCTTATGCCCTGTTTATACAGTATAGTATACAAAATTATAAGTAACTGTGTATAAACATTAAGTAGAAAGAACATTTTATTTTAGAATTTAATTATATATATAGTGGTGTAGTGGTGTAGTAAATCTGTAAAAAGACAAAAAAGGACAAATTAAACTTTTAAATGTACTGTGAGTTACAATACAGCTGAAACAAATCTGTGCTATATTTATCTCAATATATTTAAGTTGTTAATATTGCCATTGCTGGTGTGGTACAGTACAATATGCACTGCTCAAAATATTTTATTATGACTATAATGATTGCTTGCAAAACAACATTGTAAGTAATTATTAGGATAAAGGCAGACTTAAAGAATGAGGCTAATATTATACTGTATTTGATGTACAGCATGGATATAGGTGGGTATTACTTAATGGAATTCTTTATCTTGTGAAGCACATTGGGAAATGTAGTTTTTTTGTCCATGTATTCTGCTCACATCACTGAATTAAAAACAAATTTCCTGTGGCTGCTGTCCTCATGGGACAATTTCACACTATTGTGCATTACCATTTGTATTAGGGAACTATCAGATATTAAACTGAGAACATATATATATAATTCATCAGATATTTACAGTACAATGCATTGGGTGGTGTAAAATACCAGTAGAATTAATTTTCCATTTCCATTTCAAAGCATTATAGGACAATAACCATGGTTGTAGACACCAAAGCCACATAGCTGGCTTCACAGCGCAAAGAGCTTTCAGTTTATGCTTCTTCATGCATCAATGATTATAAAAGGGGTGGTTGTAGGTCGTGTGGCTATTCTTTGAAATAAAAGACAGCCCTGGATACAGTATGACTCTCATCAAGAGAGTTATCCATTGATAAAGGTTTTCTGTTTGTTCCATGGAGATCTATGGTGTCAGTTCAATGTTTTACGGCAATTTTACTGCATGAAAAATCTCATGCTGGAGCCACTGAATACTGACTGTCTTGTCACCTGAGCCTTATTCTTGCCTTCCTTGCAAACTGTAATTAGTTAGCAAACACAGGTGTGATCTATATTCAGGTTATCAGGGAAATATATAAAGAAAGATTGGTTTCCAAGGTAACAAAGAGGGAGATGAGAAGCTGTATGCTCAGATGGGGCACTAAGGGTGAATAAATATATATATTATAAAATAAGATAGAATTGAGAGGTGGAGAACTGAAAGCACACTGCCAATGAAGTGTCAAGAGAAGGTCTGGATGATAAACATTTCTACACTTGCAATAGTGTCTTCTCCCTGCTCTAGAAAACTATTCAATCAGCCCTGCAGGTACACAGTTACAAGCTTCCAGCACAATGCTGGAACATACAGAAACACCTCAACTCTGGACCTTGGAAATTGCTTTTGTGAGGATACTGACAACAGAGAATTAAAAAGGAACAGAAAAGGAAACGGCTGCACATTTCCCTCAGTGTTGGGTATGTTGTTTATTTGTATTTTCATCTATTCTTTTAGTCACAGTATACCATGATAAAATCTAAAATTTAAAATGAATTGTAAAGAACCTTTGTTCAAACATAATTCAAGCAGAGAGACGCTGAACACTCTCTCCCCCAGCAAATGAGTTTAGATCATTTTGGTGAAATTTAGAAACAAGCTGGGTTTTTTTCCAGTTAGAGCAAAACTAGTCTAAACAGCAAAATGTATCATTCCTTTATTTGTCTGATGTTTTGTGTATTTCAACCCATTGCCATGTATACAGCATGTTTCCAATGACAAAATAGCCTTTACTTGACTTGCCCGATAACGTCAACAGAGAAAAACAACCTGTTTTTAAACCCCTCTCCATTTTAATATTTCCGTTCCTGTAATAGCAATGTGATGCTGAACAAGAAGTATCTTCTGCTAAAAGCATTCCTTTCCTGCCTGCTGAGATGCACTATTCTATAATGATAATTAATTGCAGCAGGATGTCAAAAGCTTTGGATAGTAATTTAATCGAAAACTCGCTTAGCATGTTTCTTTTTTCTTATTTTGTTTTCATTTTTATCAACATAAAAACATAAGAAAGGTTGAGAACAAGAGGCATCCAATCAGCCTATATCCTGTAGTTAGTGGCTTATTGATCCCAGGATATTACTCAGTGGTCTCATGAAGGAAGCCAGGCTTTTAGCTTCAACCACATGGTTATGTAGCTTGTTCTATACACCCACAACTTTTTGGGTGAAGAGTTTCCATTCGTGTCTTTTGGTTCATGTTTCAAAGTTCATTCTGACAAACTCCCCTAAGTGGACTTTGTTAGTGCTTTTATTGATTCTGAATGCCTGTATCAAGTCCCCATGTAGTCTTCTGTATTCAAGTCTGTATATTTTTTCTATCAATGTAAAACATTCCCTTAAGCTTCAGAATATATCATTTTTGTATTGTGGTGGCCACAATCGTATACAGTACTCTAAATGAGGCCTAACTACTGCAATGTACAATACTGATTTGAATTCTTCACTTTTGGTTATATAGCAGCATTTTTTTTTGCCTTTTTAAGTACTTGAACAGCTGATCACCAGGATAAAACTGCTTTGCTCATTTCTAGTGCTTTGTCTTCCTGCGTAACACAAAGGTCTTCAAATACAACCAAGATGTGACATTGACTGCCTGTATTCGTTATTGTAATAGCAAATTATTAACAGGTGGACACAACTGATTTTAGTGACAGTCATGCCTTAGGTATTATGGTTTTCATTTCCCAGTGCTCAACAAAGTTCTTCATAATGATTAAATACCAAAATGTTCCTATTGAGAAATATTTAGAATTTCATAATCACAGACATTTAGCTTTGTTTGTTTCTACATGGAGCTTTGCAGATTTAATGCATCGTCACAATGTACAGAACCATTCTGGGATAATTCTCCGGACTTTTAAATGGTGTTGCTCTCATTTCTGGGGCCAATACCACAGTTAAACATTAGCAATAAACAGTTATAACCTGTTAAAACTATTTCTGGTTTTCTTTTACAGAAATAGAAAGCAACATTCAGTTATTAGCCCTCCTTTCACTGATTTGTCTTCTGCATTTAAGAACTTTTAAGAACTCGTTTTTTCCTACAGTGTGCTCTTAAGAACATTTTAAGTCAGTGGAATAATGTGGAAAAAAACTGTTTTATAAATTGATAGAAAGTGAGCACATAGTTCATAACAATATACATCATATATACTGTATGATATTACATTGTACAATAATAACATAGCATCTCCAACAAAATACTAAGCACTCTAAAGAACATTACTAATTATTTATAAAAATTCTATTACATTTAATTCGGTTTTATTTGGATAGCGCTTTTTACAATGGACATAAAGTAGCTTTACAGATTTCTGGGTCTGAATCTCCAGTGAGCAAGCCTAAGGTGACAGTGGCAAGGAAAACCCCCCTCAGATTAAAGTAGGAAGAAATCTTGAGAGGAACCAAGGCTCAAAAGGGGGAGCCTATCCTCCTCTGGCCGGCACCGGGTTCATTAAAACATATAGCTATGAAAGTCGTCTGTTTTGTAATACATGGTGGGAAAAGCAGACTAGTATTTTTAGCTCAGTCATGGATGGTAATGTCTGTCAATAAATGCAATAAATGTCAATAAATGCAATGCAGACTGTCAGTAAAGCAAATCTTCCCATGGCCCCCATTTTTCTGAAAAAGGGAAAAATAGCATTTCTATCTTTGAATACCTCACTGAGCCCTTACCAGCTAAAATGGCCTCATACCCTTAGAGCCATTTTCTACAACAACAGTTACAGGCATTCATTTTCGTACAAAAGGCACACTATAGATTATTTCAACACTGTTGAGTGATTGTCATCATAATCCTAATAGGCTGTTTTTGCGATCCTGCCATACAGGCCCTTTGTTCCAAAACACTGGTGGCTCTGCAGAAAACGTGTAATAGTTGTCAATGGCTTCAGAAGAATGCTGTGGTTTCCCTTTGCTTCTCAGAGCTGTTAGATTCCAGTCTTGTCTGCGCTCTCTTTCTGTGGATAATGGCACCACGCGACACACCACGGCAGCTGTGAGTCCCATGTACAAAATAAGCCTTGACTGGTGATGAGGTAAAACGCAGGTTGGAAAATCCTATCCTTTCTTTTACAGTTCCCTTTTTTCTAAGCAAACCCCATGGATGTGTGGAAGATAAGGACATGTGCAAAATCAGAATATATTAGCGCATATGCAAACTCTGTTAAAAATGTCTTCAAATTCCCTTAAACCAATGATTTGAAGTCACGTAACCTTGAATAGTTTGACGTATATACATTCTGGTACATAATGAACGTTTCTACTCTCTTCAAATACAATATAATAATAACAGCATCAAAGTGTGGAGAACCAAATTATAACAGTTCTGAATTTAATGAAATGCTGCAGATTCACGCGGCTAATGTGAGCCTTTTGCCCATGCAATAATTATTCCATGTAGATACTATAAATGTTTCAAATCAGCCTCCTCAGCTCTTTTGCATATCAAGATAAGGACTGTGCCATGCAGAGGTCAGACAATTCTAGTCAATGTTAAAATTATTAATGACAGAGCAGACTGCCTCAAGGCACCTGTTGATTGTGCTCCTCACCTCAGGCTCACTGAGCATTTTAATGGCTGTGGGAATAAGACTCCAGAGTCTCTAACAGCAGGGCTACAGCTAAGATGAGTGTCATTCAGTGACGCGTGCAGTGCTGAATCTCTAAATACTGGGGTTTTACAACAGGCCATTCACATTTGCTAAAAAAAAGTGTGAGAGAGGAAAAAAAACATCAAATGAAAGGAACTACAGGGATATACATTCACACAATGTTTCTGCCCTTTTGAGTCAAGAAGCAAAAAGCAACAAAAGAAATACGAGAAGAGCCTGGAGACACTATCACTTCTGTCAAGCTTTAATTGCATTTGGATAAGAAAAACTACACAAAGCCAAAGTTAAGTATATAATTACTAATGTTTTCAATCTGCCTCATAACTGATGCATAATAATCAGCCTTTTGTCTTCACAGTTATTCTGTACTGGGACCATCAGACATATTCCCTGTGCAGTAATTAAGCCAGTCTCAGTTTTTTTTTCGGACTCTGTGAAGAAATTACATTCGGCAGGCACTTAAAAGGAGCCCGGCCTCCAGAAAAATGATCAATCCTGATTTTTTCAAGTGATTCAGTAACAGAAGCCAGTCCACTCTGGGGTTTTAGTGTGTGTACTAAAGATGGCAGTCTGAATAATATTCACTGATTATGAACTTGTTATCTTCCAATCTGCATTCACAGCATCTCACACAACTCAAAATGCTCTTTCTTTTATTAATTAAAATATTTGCTTTTAATCTCCTTAGCACTGAGCAGGTAATTTTCAAGGTACAGTATACAGTACATATCTAGCAAGGCCATTATGTGAAGTTATAGGATACATCCATAAAGCTATGCCGAGTGGTTTATATTTCTACTTAATTTCAATGTCTCTGATAGTATACATTTCTATTATCACATATAAATGTACTGTAACTTCTAAAAATAATCAAGACTGAATCTAGGCTTAAAACAAGCTTGCTCTTGTGCTTTCATTGACAGTTTATTACATATACAGTATATAGAGTTCTTAGGCCAGCAGTCATGTCACCCTGCAACTTACAATTGGCAACCCCCTGAAGCTAAGCAGGTGTGAGCCTGGTCAGTACCTGGATGGGAGACCTCCTGGGAAAAACTAAAGTTGCTGCTGGAAGAGGTGTTAGTGAGGCCAGCAGGGGAAGCTCACCCTGTGGTCCATGTGGGTCCTAATACCCCACATGGACTCCAATGACTCTCTGTGGTCATTAAAAATCCCAGGGTGTTTCTCGAAAAGAGTAGGGGTGTAACCCTGGTGTCATGGCCAAATTTCCCATGCCTCCTAATAATCCCCCTCTATGAATTGGCTATATTACTTTGTTCTCCTTCCTCCCCTCCCCCCACTCCGATGGCAGGTGGAGCGACGTGCCGGTTGGAGTATTCTCAGTTGCATTTAATGGCAACGTCAGCTCAAAGATTTGGTTCAAACCGACAAGTGGACCCTGCTGATGCAGGATTAACGCTAGGATGAGAGAGAGAGTATATAGAGTTCTTCATGTTCAGTGCACATTTATAGTCATGTGATCCCATGACTAAAAACAAATAAAATTCTATTTTTGAAAAAAAGAGAACTAGTTTTTACTTTTGCTCTACTTTTAATCAAACAGAGTTTGCAGGTAACGGCTCTGCCCCTTGAACTTGCATTTCATTCCTGCAGCTTCACAATTTGGCCTAGAGTGGTTTTTTTATCGTTGATCAGATTTATTTTAAGAGGACCAAATGAGATGTCCAGAAAAGCTTTTAAAAGACAGATGTACAGTACGTAGTGGGCAATACACCCAAGATCAAAACCATAATCATTCCAAAAAATCAACCCTAATCACACAGCATATCCAGCCATCCATCTCTCAGTCCACTCATTTCTCCATCCCTGCATCCATGACTCCAACCTTGTATCCATCCATCCATCCATCCTTGTATCCATCCATCCTCGCATCCATCCATGCTTCTATCCAGTAAATCCTGTATTCATCCATCTACCCAACCCTCTATATCCCTATCCCTGTATCTATTTATCCATCATCTGTCTATTCCTGTATCCATCTATCCTTTCATCTGCCTATCCCTCTATTTCTCCATCCCTGTATCCATTACTCCAACCTTGTATCCATCCATCCATTCTTGTATCCATCCATCTATCCAACCCTCTATATCCCCACCCCTGTATCTATTTATGCATCATCTGTCTATTCCTGTATCCATCCATCCATTTTCAGATCCATACAGTAAAGGTCACAGCAACCTGATCTAATTGTATAGGGCACAACGTGGGCCTGACTGGAAACAGTAATACGTTAAGTGTGTTTTTATGAAGGTTTGTTTCCTCAGCGTGTTCTGTCTACCTGGTTTTTGCACAATGTGGAATGAACAACAATTTCAACAACAAATAACATAATGCTAACTGTCACTGATGGGCTAATAAAAAACACTTTAAAGTTCAACTATTTTTAGGGTGCCTATGCTACTGTATGTTATCAGTAATTCTAAGTATCAATACGATATGAAGAAGGCAAAGGATGAAGAGGAGTAATGGTATTTAGAATACTATGTGCAACTTTTTATTGCTGCTTTAGAGTCAGTTAAGAGAAGAGCACCATGATTTCTGGCATTAACGGAATGTCCTACACTAACAGACGAGGAGAGCTGAGCTTTTTAGTCTTGAACAGAGAAGACAATGAGGGAACCTATTCTGAATATTCAAAACCCTCAAAGGCATTGAGAAAGTTAATTGAGTGAACTTCAATATTATATAGTAATAACATCCAAGACCATGAGGCACACCTTTACACAAAGGGTTGTGGGAGTGTGGAACAAGTTACCCAGACATATTGATGAAAATGAAACCCTGGCCTCTTTCATGAAAAGGTGCAATCCCCGAACCAATTAAACCACGTACCAAACAGGCTAGATGGACCAAATGTCCTCTCTGTTAAATTTCTAAAATCAATGAGATACTGTCAAATAAATGAAGATAGCTAATATCACTATGACTATAATATAACAGATTAAGAGAAAACTAGAGAGCATAGATGCATCTTAAGTGTAGATCTGAAACTGAAAAAGTGATGCAAGAGAATTCTGTTTCAATCCCAATTTACAATTTAACAATCGCTTCTTAATCACGTTTTATGCCTAAGGAGAGACACAGCACACAGCTCCATGACTTTTCTGCACTTTTCTGAAACATGCACAGATTTTACTGTAGAGAGTAACAGCATCTGAGAAGGCCATTCAGCCCAGCTGTGTTTATCTAGCAATTTATCACTGAGTTTCACCTGACCAGGTTTTGAAGGATTGTAAAGAATGAGCCACTTCAGCATGGCTTTGTAACCTGCTGCATACTTATGCACCACTTTTCAGCAGAATGAACGCTGTGCCTTGAGTACTGTCTCAGATTTCCTTCTCCTCTAACTGTTCTATGAATGAATTTCTTACAATTATATACTTTTCTGGACACTCCACTCAAAGCACTTTAGAGATAATTAGGACTCACCTCTACAACCACCAATGTGTAGCACCTGCCTAGATGATGTGGCGGCAGCCATAGTGCGCCAGAACGCTCACCACACATCAGCTATCAGTGGGGAGGAGAACAGAATGATGAAGATAATTCATGATGATGATTATTAGGAGGGCGGGGGAAATTTGGCCAGGACACAGGGGTAACACCTCTACTATTTTCAAGAAAAATCCTGGGATTTTTTATGACCACGGAGAGTCAGGACCTCGGTTTTACGTTTCATCCGCAGGACGGCGCCTTTTTGCTGTATACTGTCCCTGTCACTATACTGGGGCATTAGGACCCACACAGACCGAAGGGTAAGTGTCCCCTACTTGCCCCTCTAATACCTCTTCCAGCGGTAACCTTAGCTTTCCCAGGAGGTCTCCCAGGTAATGGCCAGACTCACTACTGCTTAGCTTCAGTGAGCTTCCAGTTGTGAGTTGAAGAGTGATATAGTTGCTGGCAATTGAACACCAGGCCAACTGAACTTCCTGCATGGCATGCAAAATGTTTTTACACAGGGAGAATCAAAAACTGCATACCCAACTTCAGGAATGTTTTGTCAATTATGTTAGTGCTTGCAATAGTCTCTCATCACTGGTAAATCTTCATTAGAAGAAATATCAAAGGCAGTGGGTGTGGTCCTCTTTTTCAATACCTAATTTGGTGGCACTGAAAGCCTTATAATCATACTAATTCTTCTTTTCCTGCTTATTTTTCTTTGGCAGTTAAACCAGGAACAATTAAATCCATACCCCATTAATTAAACAAAACTAAATGAAAAAATCTAAGCACAGGCTAGATCCCAAGATAAGGAAGATAAGGCCCTACACTCATGAGCTGAGAAGAGTACACACGGTCTGCTGGATAAAAATCTCTCTCTTCCATCTGCTGTTGTTCTTTGCAATTAAGGAAGGAAGGAGTGCAAGACCAGACAGAGTTTCTTACCTCTGATGTTTATGTTTGGACACTCCTCTGTGCTCTATGGAGTATACCTACCTTGTGATGGAATACAGACATTCGGTTAAAGTATTTGTGGCTGTAGTCCATTTGCTGTTATTTAATCAAATACGAAGGTAAGAGTGCAGACAGATATCTTATGGTATTCCTTCTTCACTTAATTGGGGAGGCGCTTTTGGATCAATGAATAATTAAGAACATAAAAGGTGTGGTGTCGCCGGGGGAAAATAGGTGTAAAAGAGTTTTAACTCACACCACACTGTCCTTCTGTGCTCTTCGTCCGTGTGTCTCCCCAAATCCGTTCCGCAATCCGTTGTCAGTATCCTTAAACAATCCTAGTTCCCAAATCCGTATGTCCACACTCCTCTGCGTCGTATCCAAGCCGTAATCCGTAATCCTAGTCAAAATCCGTATCCAATAGTCCGTTATTCTTAATTCTCTTCTAGCACACTCCTAATATCTCTCCTTCCTCCAAAACGCTTTCACCTTATCGGCTTCCGCCCTGTTCGCTGCCTCCGGGGCACTTATATTTCGGTTCCTGATGCGGCTCAGCTGTGTCTCAATGTTTCTCAGGGTAGACCCTTTCCATTTACCGGTCAGCTGATTCTTTTTGGCAGCCATTTTGCTAAGGTCCATATCTAGTATTTTAAGTAGGTCATTCCGAAAATACCTGTTATGAATGACCCTTCCCCTGGTCATGTTACAAAGGGTAGGGTGCAACTTTGGTGCAGTGGTTGGATGAGATGCGTTGCAGCGTTTGGGCCCTGGGTTCAATTACCAGGTGCTATCAGCATGGACTTTGAACGTTCTCCCATTGTTCTTGTAGGTTCCCTCCTAGTCTAGCCTAGTCCTAGTCTGGGGTCCTGTCTAGGATCCACCCTGTGTCACGCCCTCTTCAGCTAGAGGGCACTCCTACTCTCTCCTGTTCCTAGTTTCCCTGTGCTTTGCTTGTCCTTCCGGTTTGTCTTTGTGTGGGGCTATATATTTCCGGGTCACCCTTTCCTCCTTGCTCAGCATTGAGGGTTCGGATGTCTTGAGACCTGCCTAGCACCAGGTCATCTCCTCCGCGGCCTGAGAGCATAGGTTTCTACCTGACATCGTCTGACCTGCTGAGCCCGGGCTAACCCCCATTTTGCCACTACTCATAGGGTTTTTTTGCTCTCCTGCCATTCCACGGCATGCCTTTCCGACATCTGTGACACCCTGCCTTGCAGGGATAAGTTCCAGCTTCCCTTTGACCTTGTACTGGTTAAATCATTAGAAGACGGATGAATAAAAAAGGTGACAAGACGAGGCCATTTGGTCCAAAAACTCCTTTGGTTAGAGATTCTTATTCATCTGGGGATCTTATTCTGCTATCCAGCTAGTAATCTAACGGTCGTCAATTAGTCAAACAAACAGTAATTTACTTTCCCTTCAGGGTAAACAAAGACAAATACAGGCTACAACAATTTCAAGCTAGAAAACAAATTGTTTTATACAGTATGTTTGCATAATTATTTCCAAACTCAAGTTAGTCACAAGAGATTCACACAAACGTGAGGCATAAGCAATGCCTAAAATATGAGAAAAAAGAAAAGAGACACCCAGACAAAAAGTCCATTAGTCAATATTCTTCTATCCAAAACAATTACCAAAAATTACTCATTACTTCCCCATCCATCAGACTGAGTAAACCATTTAGCAAACTCTTGTCTCATTATCACCCATAATAGTCTTTTTAAACATGTAATAATGTTTAAGAGTATGCTTAAAACCATTTAACACATTTACATGTTGTAACTTGTAAATAAAAGCTTTAGCAATTAATATCCATGCATTAAACATAAAATTACAATCAATCCTAAGATCCCCAAGTATTATAATATGCGGCATAATCATAAAATTGTCTGTTGTGGGAAGTAACCCGTTCTGTATTGAGATCCGAAGTTGGACCATTGCAATAATATTGCTAGAACTAGAACGTGGACTTCACCTGGCTTGGCTCTTCCTCCTCTAAGTTTAACTCACTTAATCAAGCAGGTGCTCTGGGATCTAAAATAGTCAAGCAAGTTGGCTAGAAGACATCACTCAATACAGACCATTTATAACCGCAAAACAAAGAGAAAATGAGCATCAGGAAAGAGGCTTGTGTCTCTGAATATCAAATCAAATAAATGACAGGCTTGTCCAAGTTGACAGGCTGACAAAAATGACTAATGCAGAACAGGTTGGGCCCACCTTAATAAAATGCCACCATTGTGATATTGAGTGTTCTATTAAAGTGGCCACACATTTTCCTTTTCAGTTATTCCTAAAAGCTGATCAGCTAGGAATTAAGCAATTGATTCCAGTCTGGCACAAGCCACAGGAGTACAATTAGTATTAAAATAGCTTTACAAAGGCTGTGCTGGTGAAAGGGGGTGGACTTCTGAAACTCTTCACAATTAAAGTGATGCTTTGGATGAGGACCAAGCTCTGTCTGTGTTAACACTTCTTTAAAAAAAATGACCGAAAGTGAGGGTTAATAACATAAGTGGTGTGTTTCCAGTACTGTGACCTAAAAGGCTCTGAGCAATTTTCTATTTTTATGGTGTATTGTATTATTGAGCAAGAGGGAATAACAAAAAAGCTGAAACAAAGCTGTTTTTAACAAAAAGCTTAGGTGACATAAAGAGTGTGCTGGTAAATTCAGATTTATTACAGTCAATAAATTCTATGTAGTTTGCATTACTGACTTTCTATATACAATATAGAAAAGACTCCTTGAAACATATAATAGAGAGGAATTAAAAATACAACAAATGTGTATTGGAATAAATATAATTTATTTTGCTTCTAATGCCTCTCAGTATATAGTGTTTATTTTCACAATAAAACTCTTTTTATCTCCCTGGTATTTATTAATAAACTGAAGCAGTACTTTCAGCAACTGTTCAAACCTCAGAAACTACCTGATATCCAGCATTTATTCTGTGGTTTCTTTGACTATTTCAGATGCAATCTAATATTTCTAACACACACTTTGCTGTAATAATGTCACTCAAAAGTGTTCCACTGAAGTCTTAAATCATTCTGTTAATGTAGGTTTTATGCAAGTTTTACTGCGTTTTAAATTTCTCTGTAGTAGGTCAGCAGGTAAAAGGCCAAAGTATTTTCTATTTATCCGTTGGTAAACGAGGATACAAAATGTTTCAAATAATATAAACAGGAACACATCTGCATTGAAATCAAATGCATTTATCTGGTAAACAATACTTGTAGGAAAACCGTTATAAATTCTGATGAAGTTCTGCATAAATTATAAAACTTTACTTCTTTCTGTATGATGTGCTAAGCATTAAGTGGCTGTTACAGTATTGGCACTGGTACAAACTAAGCAAAAACAATTCCAAAGTGCTGAACTTGACATCAGGTAACAAGCTGAGTGACTACATCACAGCTGCTGCAGTTTTAAACCACTCAGAGAGAAATTCCTTTTTCACTGCTCTCCACCTATGCAATTAATGACTGAGCCTCAATTTGAATAGAAACACTAATTGAAACTAACAAATAAAACGATAACCTTGATGATGATCCAAACAAGGTTGATGATATAATTGGCAAGCAACTGGAAATAATAAGTGTTAACTCTGGTATGGAAATGTCCGTCAGTTTATCTTATTTGTGTTCAATTGGAAGGGGGTTGATTGCACTGTGTGAGGCTTTGTGTACTTGTAAGATGGCAAAACTGGTACCAACATACTCAAAAACCAGACTTCAAAACTGGTTTTAATACAGCTTTGCCCCTAGGGATTTCCAGTTTAAGGAACAGGTAAAGGTTTATTCCATGCTGAAAAGAGAAGAAAAGAAACTGAGGCTGAGGCAGCCTTCTTTGGGTGTTACAGAGGTGGCTTTGGGTTTCCAGAGGGGCAGACACACCCGAACAAGGCTCCACTGTCAAAACGTTGTGTTTCTTTTCTTCTATTTTCAGCATGGAATAAACCTATTACTTGTTACTTTGCAGCCTACGCATGGTGACGCAGCTACCTACTTGAACTACAGTACTTACATTTCCAGTTTAATGCCCTTTGTTCATTTGGTGTGCCAAGGGACAGTTTTACCTACCACCTAGTGTAACTATTTCAATCATAAAGAGTCTAGACTCTCTGAATGACCTTCTGTTTTCATCTAAGATCCGTCCCATTTATCTTCATAAGAGGGGGAAAACAAGGCATGCTGGGTGGAAGCACTGATTGGGACCCTGTTTTAGGCAGTACTCTCTCTTCAGATAAAAACCGAGTCAAAGAACAAGCAGTCATGCCCAGATGGGTTATAGCTTACAGTCCTTGGTTGTCTCACGATCCTACAACATTCTCAAGAATGAACACATCACGACATGTTTGGGCCATTTATCAGTGCCCCCTAAATCCACTAGATTGTCCAATCAACTTTCTAATTAATCATTCAACTATTAACCCTATTTTAATCCTATTGTGCCCCTGGAGTGGTGTTCTGACATTGAGATACACATGGTAGTGCTATGCTTAGCATATGAGCCCAAAACCTGAAAGCTGATATCTGGAACCTGCAACCTAACAACCTGATCCCTGACCTCCAAAGTCTCGAACAGCACCGCTCCAGTGATCCCCTCAACTGTCTGTCCATCTGCAGCGATTGCCTTCCTCTCAGCCTGACTCCGGACCGCCATGACTCAACACCTGTTCATCCTCGGCTGTCTCCGCAAGTCCTGAGCTCCTCCAGCTTCGACTTTCACTGCCAGCCACCAAAGATTGCCGAGTCCCTGCACTTGAGTTCCTGCCTGTCAGAAAACCATGGCTGTCAGCTTCAGAAATTTGTGGCATAACAGCAGCCAGTCCATTACAAACTCGACTACAGAATGTGCACAACACCACTCCACTGTTTCCAGAGGGGCTTTCTCTGTCATAGATGCACTCATGCAGTACCTATCCTAAAAGCTAGCACTTTGGTGTGTACTGTATGTGATCAATGTGCTTTTGGATGTGCCTAGTATGGCTATAAGTCTCTGTAAGCTTGCAACTACTCATTTTCAGAAATGACTCTGCAGTCAATATTAATCTTTAGACGTGTCTTCTGCCCGCTCTAACATATGACAACAATTTAACAAGTGAGTGATTCTGATTTGTTTGTCACAGAGAATCCACTCTTGTTTTTCTTCAGTAATGTGCACTGAGAATTGCTTAGCATGTGTATCCCACTTCCTATTGTTTTTTACCTGAGCCATAAGTGTTTGATTCTCTTCAAGCATGAAGTGGCTGTCAGAGCTGGGACTGGATATGCCAGTGCAGGGAGAATACAATGTGACTAAGGCTTGAATGAGCCTCCTAATGCTGTGGCCGGTTACAACCACAAGCCATCGTTTCCATTCAGGCAGATTCAATGCAATTTCCCGATATGGCCCAGGAGCAAAGAAAATATCACAAAATAATACAGCACTACTGGGAGTCAAATTATAAACACACAGAAGCAAGCTGCACCTTACCAACATCTGCACAGAGGCAGAAGTGAAACTCTACTTGTAATTTTTATTGCTTTTTATGTAGTCATTATTAAGCTGTAATTGAATGTAACATTTGATTCATTGTATCCCTAATTGCTCCTTGTATTTTTGTTGAGCATACCACTTTCTTTTGTTTCTTACACATCTTGTACTGTAAAATGAACTGTTTAATCATAAGGCTTTGGGTTGACTGTTCTAAATAGATTGTTTCTTGTGATCTTCCAAATAAATGACACAAATGTCTTTTCCTGTCCAGCATACTGAATCTAAATGAATGCTGTCTGCTTTGATCTCTGTTTGAAGCGTAAGAGCTTCAGGATTTAGTCCCTGAGCACAAAGTAGAAGACGATTGTCTGCTGGACAATAATTAGATTGGTAAAAGGGGGAGGAAACTGTAAAATCCCAGAGTGACTGTTAAAATTTTGGAGACTCTTTGAAGAACACCGCTGGCTGGGTCAGATTGAATAAAGAGAAATAAAACAAAAAAAATCATAACAGGAATAATAATGAGAATCATATCAATCTCACTAAAATGAAACATCTCTGAAAAGGCTCCACAAAGAAAATTTAAATTAAGCTTCCTCCGTGCCAGAGCCTGACATTGAGATGACAGATAAATGTGAAAGCTGAATGAAGAAATTCCTTCTAGTATTTATGAAATAATGCCTCTCACCCTTCATATCAATAATACCACATCAACATAATAAGGGGTCTCCCAATGCTATCAAAGCAGTGGCCCAAAGTTTTCTTTTTCTCTGCCATAAATAAAAACTTTGTTACCAGTTTTCTTGGTTCCTCAACAGTATGAAGAACCTGAAAGCTGAGTACTGAGAGATGAGAGACACTAGTGTAATTTGTGACCATTTATAATTTATATATTTATATATGTAGGCTTAATATGTATGTCAGTCTGGCACTTTCAAACAGGTAAAAAGATATTGTTGCTCTGGAATCAGTCCGGAGAAGAGCAAAAACATACATTCAGTGCCTTAATGGAATGTCACAGGCTGAAGGAACTGAGTTTTATTCATCCTGAAGAGAAAAAAATGGAAAAGGACTTGATACAAGTATTCAAAGGTTGCTGACAAAGTCAATGCAGCTGTTTTTTCAGAATGGACACCGAAACATGAGCCAGTAACCTATGGGGAAATGCATTAAAAACTGAGAAGAGGTGGTACTTCTTTACCCAAAGGATGGTGGGAGTATGGAACAAGCAGCACAGCCGTGTTGTTAAGCCAATAAAAGACGAAGCCCAATTAATGACTAACAACCAAACAGTCCAGAAGGGCCAAATGCCCTCCTCTTGTTTGAAGATTTGAAAGCATTCTCATCATTCCAGTCAACATCCTTTACAGGATTTTTAAGAAATGTACTTAATGCATGAACTAAAATTACACCACCTTTGTTTGTCCTTCTAGTTTATGACCCTAATTGTTCTGTTTCAAATAACCACTTTTAACTAGTGTTTGGAAAACTAGGTCCCATACACAGAGCCTACAGTGTAATTTACACAGCTCTCTGCCATCTGTGTACCTGGCAGGAGTAGCACTGCTTCCTGTGCTTAATGCAGAGAGACAGGCTAAATAGTCTCTGCTGTGGTGAGTCAAATGCTTTCTGCTAGAAATGGTAAACAATGCAGTGGCACAGCGTGACAGGTACTTATGGATGTTACTCTTACGAAAGGGCACAATATCTGCTAAGGTTAGAAAACAGGCATCTTGTTCCACAGACTTCCTGATCCATCTAAGATTATCCTTGGATTTAAAGGCAGGTGAAACTTGGTTCCCACTCTCATCAGCAGGCCCCATACACAGTGTAGAAGATCCTCCTACTTAGGTAGAGAGGTCTGGAGAACGCAAAGAAAAGGAGAAAGATAAAACTGTATTCTTCCTATAAGCAGGATAATAGTTAATTAGCTGAGATCTAGCCCTGATGTTAAAAACTTCTCTTTGGTCCTGTAGCCTACAGCAATTTTACTTTCCCAGTGTAACAACACTAACTGACTCTGTTTGGTCAGGGACATGCATGAAACCTGCAATATTTTCTTGCCTGACACAGCAGCAGTCTGTAATTGAAAGAACCTCATTGACTTTCCATCATTCTATAACCATATAACCTTTTTGTTCTTGTATTGAGACTTTACCGGTCGACTCCAGGTTCAGACAAGACAAATTCTGTCATCTGCTCCTCTCTGTTATAGAGAGAACTCTGCTTGCCTGCAGGTGAGGTCGATTTCTTCATGAGGAGTGTAGAGTATTTCTCTTCGTCTCTGGAGAGCTTCTACGCCACCTCTAGCATTTCAGATTAATCTGTTCCGTTACAACAGCCAAACCTTGTTTACTGAAATCCTGTTATTCCCCTAAAAGAAAAGCTCTTCACAAAACTTAGGGTCGTGAAACCAGACACTGATACAGTCATACCCACAGTGTGGCAGCGTGCTACACCTTTCTTATCCATATTAAAAACATCAGTAAAAGAGAAGGTACAGTACTGTAACATTTAGGGGTTGAACACTTTAACACTAACAGCATGGTTACCTTTGAAGGAATAATCAGGAAAGCATTTGTCATCCATCCATTTTCTATCCGCTTTGTCCAATTCAGCGTCATGGGGGAGCCAGAGCCTATAGTGGCAAGCAAAGGGCACAAGGCAGGACACATTCTGGACAAGCTAATGTTCCCAGAAGGCAACTAACCTACCAGCATGTCTCTGAACTGTGGGAAGAAACTGGAGCACCCAAAGGAAACCCACACAAACAGTGGGAGGGATATACAGACTCCATACAGATAGCACCCCAGGACTGGAATTGAACTCAGGGTCCCAGCACAGCAGAGGCAGCAATTCTAACCACTCTGTCGCCCCAGAGTAACAATAATAATAATTGCTTACACTTATATAGCGCTGTTCTGGACACTCCACTCAAAGCGCTTTACAGGTAATGGGGACTCCCCTCCACCACCACCAATGTGCAGCATCCACCTGGATGATGCGACGGCAGCCATAGTGCGCCAAAACGCTCACCACACATCAGCGATCAGTGGGGAGGAGAGCAGAGTAATGAAGCCAATTCATAGAAGGGGATTGTTAGGAGGCCATGATTGATAAAGGCCGATGGGAAATTTGGCCAGGCTGCCATATTTATGTATGAGAATTTAATTTGCTCACATTTGTGAATTTCTTGATAATACATAGTATATATTGCTCCTACTGGTGTATAATAATAAATATCTTTAATATTAACAATTATTCTAATATTGAATATCAAAGGTTGTGTTACTGGATATATATATTCTGACTGGAGAAAATGTGGCACCACAGGGACATTGCAAAGATCAGGACAACCCTGTGCACAGCCCTCTTCAGGTCATTCCACACTTACACTTATGCAACCAGGGTGTTGTAGGTTTTTTTATTTTAATTATTTATTAATTATTTAATAATTATCTATTTGTTTTTCTCTTGAATTGGAAACATGTCTGACATGATTTATCTTGATTTCTGGCTTTACATCACAAAAACCTGCAATTTCAATAAGGGTGTGTAGACTTTTTATATCCACTGTAAGTAATTTAGCTCCTTCTCTGGGAAATATAAATTGGCCACAGTTAACTGCAATTATTCGTTATTGTTTCACTGGTGTTTGCAGACTGAACCATCGCAATTATCACAAGTCAGCCAGATATCAGCTGGGCAGCAGGGCAGGAGGAGATCTGAGTGTTATGCAGGTGTGTTTAATAATTCAGGAGTGAAAAGCGAACAGCATGTTGCAACTTGTTATGACGGCATTCTTTAGAATAATTCATCTTAGCTTTTTTAATAAGTTGCTGCGCATAATTACTGAAGTCCCACTTGTGTTTGAAAGGCTGTACTGGAACACCACTGCCCATCGGCAGCCCTTGATTTGTATTGCTTGTCTGTTTAATTAACAGCAATTATTTTGATCTCCCAGCTCTTGCAAAGGGATCCACGTCGGTCCTTGAAGCATTCAAGTCACTGTGTAACAAATAACTTGATAAACCATTATTTACAGTAATAGTCAGATGTTAAAGTTACTAAATTTCAATATATTCAATTCCCAAACGCACCTTCAAGTCCAGACCTTTTATACTGATGTGGATGCATTTCAGTTGCTGTAGAAATTGGTTTCTAGTCAGCGTTGCCAAAACCTTCATTGCTCTAGGCTCAAACAATTATCGTCACTCTTCCAAAAAGGAAATTTATTAAGGAGGGGGTTGTGTTACTGCCCTTCTATGGGCTTCTCTTCATTTTCCATGGTGCTCAACACAGGGCTCCAACAGAGCATAGCGCAAGTTGTCTGTTTTGAACTTCACTGTAATGACATATACACAGTACACAAATACGGGTGACCTTTCTGACTAATTCCCTCATTCAAAATGGCTAGATAAAATTATTCTTGGTTTCATTTATTTAATCGAATGCAATAAAATAAATAAAACAAAAAAATGATTGGCATGAACTTCCCTGATGACCACTGAACGCTTGGGTTTGGAAACGGTAACCTGGTAACCTCTGAATTCATGAGGGGAACCTATTGTTCTGTGATGACGGGCACTACTCAGCACTGTCAGAATGGGAAAATAACGAGCAACATAAAAGGCAGCAAAAGGCAGAGAAAGATCTGGCAGTAAATGCCAGCACTGTACAATAGTTTTATTTTAATTAGTCTCAGGCTAAACAATGTACTTACATTCTCTATGAGACTTTGAATTAGAATTAATGACTATGCTTTCTAAAATCAAATCTGTCCTCATTCTACAGCACACAACAGCCACCTAAGTAACAGTCCAACAATTGAAATATTCCTTTGCCATGTCTCATTTAAAAAATTTAGGCAGAGATTGCATTCCCTCTGTTCCACTTGATCACAGCTAACTTCAACATCAAACTCTCTATTAATGCCCAGTCAAAGTAGCCCTCCTTTCTATCCTTGTCAAGAGACCCTCAGTATTATCTTGGGAGAGAGCTGAGATACACAGCTTTGATTAGCTCGATAGGATCAGTGACCAAATTAATGAACAGCCAGAGGTGATAGCCACAGAGTGGCAGAAAGATCATTTTGGTGCAAATTGTTCGCGTGAAGACTGTGACTTGAATTGCATCAGGGATCTCTTTGGCACTAATTAAAGTAAAAAAAAAATAATTAAGTAACAGACACTTAAATATCCAAGACAGCAAAGAATTCAACGATGTTCGCAATTAGATACTGAATGAATTAGAAAAAGAATTAAAAAATTGGTATCTATGGCATGTTTCTCACTTTGTTTAAAGTGATCCTTACAAGATATTAAGCTACAACATATTTCTCTGGCCTTAGGTTTTAACGTTTGTGTTAAACATGAAATTTCCCTCTGTCATTGCAGATCTGCAATAGGTTTCACTTGTGTATGACATACAGTATATGTATATATAGTCCTTATTACTTTCAGCTAAACTGTGCTATGTCACTATGTTACTAAATTAACACTACATGTGCCTACAACAGCAGTCTGTTCTGCAGTCAGCTCCTGGAAAACGCCTACAATAGCTAGAAGCATAACCCTGCACGTCTAGCAGGTACTGTCTTCATTGCTCCCTCCCAGATCACAAGGGTTGGGATTGCGTGGCTGACAAATTGTGGTCTGTCCTTGAAAAAATGATCTCAGGCTAAACAAAACAAACATATGTAGAGCACATTATACTCTGGCACTAAATAGGAGGCACTTTTATTTTCCCACAGAGCATCAGCCTAGATAAGGTCACTTCTTTCTGTCTCTGGTAGAGGAATTTAACGTAACTCACCGGAGTAGTTTCCTTATGTATATCACCTGAAAAGGGCTTTAAATTTCATGCAAGCAGGAGTGATGATAAACTGAGGTGTAATAGTATGCTTGGAAGTTTGTAGCTGCCCGTTGCTTGGCAAAGCATTGTAAGTCATTGGACAATTTAAATAATCATCCAGGGCTCACTGTTGGTTAAGATGTGCTGTAAGTGGATGTTGTGTATTCCTTGGAATGAATTTTTGATTTGTGTGTTCAGTGTCCTGTAAGAGATCAGAGATCAAGGTAGGTACATTATACAGTATTTCTTGATGTTATATACCAATATATGTTTTCCATGGAACATTTGGGAGATTTTTGTACTGTATGTTTCACTGTCAGTTCTTCAGGCTTTCTGTAAAGAAATTTCTTCTCAAGGTTTTTCTTATTTTCTTTTCTTTTCTTTTCAGACCTATAGTAAACACAGCTGGAGGCCGTATGTTACAGTACAGGCCGTATGTTACTTTTTATGTTGTCTTACGTCTTCTGCAGCACATGCTGGATTTGAGCAAGTTACAGAATTGTTGTACCTATGTTTAGGACATTTACTGTCAGGAATTTTTCCAATTTTATTTTGTTTTATAGCTGTCCAGCCATGTTGAAGCTGATCTGAGATCCTTAAAATAATAACTGAATGAGAGACCATTTGATCAATTAGATCAAAGCAATCAGATATGCTAGATGGACCATTTGTAAGATTTATGTTAATATTTCCTCCAGTTCTTAAAAGCACATGGTTGATGAAGCCAGTTTTTTCAAAAAAGTTGGCCAGGATCTCTAACTCTATCCTTCCCAAAATACAAACCTGCCAGTCCCTAGGGTGGTCACTGGTTACCAACTAAGTAAAATGAACTACTTCAGGAAAATTAACTGACACTAATCACGATGCATTTTCATTTTCTTTCTCCTTTTGTCTTCATGGAGCAAAGTCTCAACATGTTTTGCAGTTTTACTCTGTTTTTCCTGTGGAAAGGATTCGGATGAAAGCAAGTTCGTCATGATGATTCATTATCCTCAGATTTGCTGAATGGCTAACCTACTGTAATAGCTGATTACACTTCCTGTTTGTGGAACAGTTAAATGTTCACAATGACTGCTCAAAGTCAATACTAATGTGAATATTATACATTATATAAAATCATTACAAATCAAGCATGCAAAAAGCTTACTTCCTCAGCACAGAATGTATTAAACAACAAACCATTTTTCACAGAAAGAGGCATCATTTTTTCTTCTCTCACGTGCAGGAAATAATTGTTGCGCATAGGACAACTGCATGAATATTTTAAGCACCGTCACTAATGGCAAATTCTTAAAGACACTATGAAAGTTATCTATAAATCTTTAGCTTGGAAAATGAATAATAATTATGGGACATTTTGCTTTGCTTCTGCAAGTTTTCACAGCTCTGTGGCAACACAGAAGTAAGAACATGTCTGAACAAATTCCAACACGAAATTATTCCCAGATTCCCAACGACAGGCACCTTATTCTCATTGGAAAGAATCATGTGATGCAAAAGGACTTCTTCATAAATCTTGAAAAAAAAAAAATTACCCTGAAGGATGTGAACTCAAGAATAATGAACAAGATTTTTAAATTATAAGATGTATTCCTGGTGAAGAAAACAGAATACCACAATCACAAATAAATGCTTTTGTGGACCATTTTAATGTTATTACTATTTCTTCAATGACACAGAGAATAATAGACATTAAAGGAAAGGTTTTTAAGGTCTTCCAGATCATATCTATGGGAGATTTGCAATTAGGGTGTCATTGTTCAAAGCTCCAATGTATAACCACCAACATTTCAAAGCAAAATAAAACATTTCCTCTTTATCTATTTATGTAGCATTTTTTGAAAGTATTGAATTCTTTAAAATGTCACAGTGAGTTACCCTTTAAGTTGTAATTGTGAATGAATTACATGCAATCAAAACCCATGGGGGTCCTATGCAGCATTAGCAACCTGTATAATTGCTTCTGCGCAAGAACTGTGGTACAAAGATCAGTACACACCACACAAATCCTCTGTTTTTCAGCAGCCTAGCTGCTTTTGTGAATTGTTTAGTCAAAGTATCGGCACCTTTTTATTTTAACTGAAGACTTGAAGGAAAAAAAACGTTTCTGTAAATCCTCTTGAGAAACAAGCAACTGTTGTTTCTCTTCCAAGCAGAGAAGTCAATTAAAAAAATGAGCCTAATTATTTTCTGAATTAGACATATATACAGTAGAATTGTTCTTAAGATTGTTGACAATTGATTTCTCCAGATATTGACTTAATTAAAAGTATGGTTGTTGGTAAATCACCTAAGAGTTAGAAGTAATACAATTGTCCAGCTAATTAAATAATTAGACCAACTATGTAATGGAACATGTGGGTGGATCAACATTCTGAGTGTCTTTTATACAGAAAAGGAACACCTAGAGTTTTAACTTCTGCTTCTTCTTTTGTGACCGACGACTTCAGATCTGAGAATAGGTTGAAATTATCATGAAGACCTGATATGAGATTCAAGTCCACTGTTTCTGTACTGTCCACTGCACGTAGTTAAAATAGCCAGTAATTCTTTGCAATGCTAATCAGCGTTGTCTTGTAGTAAAGTGAAGCACATTTTTTGTTTCATGCATCAACAAAACGTTTGTGTTAAAGAGCTTGTCATTTTGTTGGTGGCTTTATTTAATAAAACAGAGCAACGGCATGGAATACAAAACAATACTGTGCCATTCTCCTGCATAAATAATGCATAATAAGGAATAATCAATATATCATCTGCAGAGAAGACAGTTGTTCTCAACTGCTTTATATTTTCAAAGGCCATGACTTTTCACATATCTGAGGTTTTTCTAAGAACATACTGAGAAAGTGCACTGCCAAAACCGTACTCCTCTGACTCAAGGCATGTCTGTCCCTTATGGGACTGCTTTTAAGCACTGAACACATTAAGCTTTTAACACCATTGCTGTGTGGTGATTTATAAATGCTAATAAAACTGATTTCATCAATGTTATTAAAGCTGAGAGGTAAGAGTGCTTTCTTCCCCTGTGGCTAATGAAAACCAGCTGAGCAGAGAGGAGGGGGGCAGGTCCAACAAAGTCTGCTCGCATTGCCACTCTTCTAGTTCTGTGTGAAAAAGAGATTGGCCACAGGCAGCGAGTCATCATGCAGCAAGTCATAACTCAGGCAGGGCAGCGCATCTCCCTTAATGTCCAGTCTCTCTGGGAGCCACCTTCGTTTGCTAAGATGAATGGGACATAAACTATAAAAACAGCAAAAGGCGAGGTCAGGACTCTCATCGGAGAAAAAAAAATCTTCTTTAGTTAATTACTTACAACTTCTTTATTATGAAAGGCACCCACGTTAACCAGCTCGAAGGGCGGTATGGAAGGCAGAATGACATGCCGGGGAGGACACAAAGGAACACACGTGTGGCGATAAGCCCGATGAGTTTTTGCAGTTTCATTCTGTCATTCCCTACAAGGTAGGTTTCCTCATTGCTCTTCCCCCACTTGTAAAAGAAAGCCCTGTCTACAGTTTTACAGACTTTCCTGAAACATAGGCACAATCAGTCCTCTAAAAAATACAGTAAACCCCTTGGAAGCCTACTGACTGCAAACCTTGTAAAAGCTACTATGATACATTAGGTCCTTCATTGAGCTTATGTCGATAAAAAGGAGCCCCATGTGAATGTTAACTGTAGCCCTTGGCTGAAATAATCGGAACCATTATTTTTTTCTATTTTATGAAGAAAAGAAGAAACTGAAATTAATTCCTTTATCCATCAGGCAAGCCTTGACCAGAATCTAACCAAGCACCTAATACACTGACCACCCAGTTGGCAGAATAGAGAAATATTGTAAATTCAGACTCAGGGCATGATAAAATTTCACATAGTTGATTGAAAGAAAATGGTAAATATTTAATCTACTACAAGTGGGTCATTTCTCCATGTTTCAGCTTAAACCATTCCTCTAAACTAGTCCACTCAAAAAAATGCACAGTGGTCACATATAATTTTGACTAATTTGCTTGTTTGGACCATTAGGTTCACAAATATCTTCTTAAATCCTAACTAAAAATGAACAAATTATGACGAAAGGGGTAAGAATTGCCAATCTCTGTCTCATGCTACATTATACACACTTTGAATGATTGTGAAATAAGCATTGTTTGGAAAGTCTGAGTGGTGCCTCATTATTCAGGTGGCTTTTAAAATACTATGGAGAGCTGAACTAAGGCATGGAGTGAGGAATTTTATAGGTCTGCATAGGAACAGGTTATGTTAAATAGGAAATAACGTTCAGCTGCTATATTTATTATATCTTTACTGGGAACAGAACGAGCATGTGTAGCATGTTTGGCTGTTGTAGAAAGGATGTGATAAAAAGGATAAAAAGGGGTATGAAGAAGTGAACACAGTGATCTCAGTGTCTGTCTGGACTGGACCTGTTCACTACAAGACACTTCTTCTTCCTGATGTCATGAAAAGAGAAGAAGGAAATCCAGGATGCAACTTGAATTCCTTCTTACATTCAAATCTGGAATAAGCTATGCTTCTCCCCATCAACACTAAAATAAATTGAGGGACAGACAGCAGTGCCAACGGCATCTGCCCAGCAGGGGGGTTATAGAGAGCCTGGCGGTGCATAAATACATGTGATGCATGTGTGTGATCTCCTGCCATTCCTAAGAAGTATCCCCCTTGTTCGCTTTCGGGGGTATCTCCTGTGCGGGCTGGGTGGATCCACATCACAGGTTTTTTGCTTCCCGAGGTGCTGTGGAAATTGCGAAGCGAGGAAATTTTAGGGCAGGCCAGTACTGTTTCACCTCTTGCTTGGCAGTTTTGCTTTCATCAGCTCACTGCATTTGATGCAGGCTTTCCTTGGACTCAGACAGAAAAGCTGCTCTAACAGTTACACCCCTAAGAAAAGGAACGCCATTGAGAATGCACTCTCTTGAAAACACACTAGCTTGACTGGTTCTAAAAGCCTGAAGGGAGGTTCCCTTGCCAGCCCAACTGGTACTGTATTTCTCCATCTTGTCAATACCACAGAAGTCACACTTCAGCAGGCAGCTTTATTACGGTCCCTGCTAACACCTCCTCCTCCCCCTTCTCAGAAAGAGACAGAAAGAGTCGAAAAGGCACAGTGAAGTTAGAACTCTCTCTTAGTGCTCACGGGAGACAGTCTGACATCACTTCTATCATGGCAGACAAGAGGGTTCCCCAGAAACTCTCGACACACAAATCGCACACAGCTTTGAAGCAAACTTTTGAAGTCTTTGGGAAGAAAAAATCATCCACTGCTTACAATGCATTCTTTATAATTAATCTCAAAATAAAACGTTAGTTTAGATTTTTTTAGAACAACAATCTAACACTCAAAATGATTTCTCACTGCCCAACAACTTTTGTCATTCTAAACATGCTACATCATTAAAAATGTTTCTATTCCTAAGTTTCCCAAGTGATATTTAACAAGAGCTGTGGGATTAATTCATTTCTGCCTAGAACTTCTCAATTTCCATTTCAAAATATATACAATTCTTATACAAAAAAGTTAGATAAGACATAAATATAAGACTGGAGGTTATTATGACACATTGCAAACAACTTCTGAAACTATTACTGTCACCCACTCCATTCTTGTAGCTTTGCTTTGGTAGAAATAGAGCTTCTTCACTAATGGAAACAGTTCTAAAGCCTCTAGAAAGTAAACAAATGACTAGACATGAAGTATTGTGCATGAAACAGTTCTTGTGTCCGTATGCAAATAATCTGCATTTTGCAAGCACCAGGAAGTTTCAGTGGCTGCCTCGATATGTGAAATGACAGATAAGTGTTATACAAGCTCAGTTCTCACTGTTATGAACCTGCCACAGTCAATACTCTCACGAAAGGATAGACAGCACTTGCTGTGTTGCTTTTTAAATAAGATTAAACTAGCCTCCCATGTCAAACCAATCTGAAGATCATCATTCTACGCTACCCTGTATAGAATACAGAGGTTACCATAGGTTTCTACACACAAGAGTAAAGTACTTAAGCTTCTCTCGCCAGTTTGTTACAGTGGATGCCATTATTAATAATTAAACGATCTCATGCAGTCATCCAATTTCTAACAGCGTCTTCCAATTCAGGGTTGCAGGGGAGCCGCGGTCTATCCCAGCAAGCAACGGGAGCAAGGTAGAGCACACCCTGGACAGGACATCAGTCCATCACAGGGCATACACAGATATGCACACACTCACACCGTAGCCAATTTTCCCAGAAGATTTTGGACTGTGGGAGGAAACCAGAGCACTGAGGAGGAACCCATGTGAATATGGGGAAACCATACAAACTCTACAAAGATAGCACCCCAGTCTGTAAATGAACACAGATCCCCAGCATTGCAAGACAGCAATGCTAAGCACCACACCACCATAATATATGTAACACTTAATTTCATGTATTTGATATATTTCAGTTTATTACTGTTTGTTAATTCTTATATTTCCATAGAATGAGGTGAAAAAACAACAAATATGTCTTTTTGAGTACACAGGGAGAGAGAAGCTACTCAGTACACAGTCTCTAAGCCAAAGCCTTGACTGCAGTGTACCGGGGAGTCGAAGCTCAGTAATCACACAGATACCTGTACCTTCAGAGAGCTGACTAGTGGCAGACTTGTTAATGTCTCTCAGAAGAGCTTAGACAATGTCACTTCTCTGGGGAAAGACAGAAATCTTATTGCCATCTGTCACCCATTGAGAAGGTCATGCTGGCTGACATGGATTTTGTTAGGGTAGCCCCTCTAATCCTGGTGCAATTGATTGAAGCTCAATTACTAGTTACCGAGGCAGAATTCTGTACATTTCACAGGTGTAATTAAATTACCATCTACTTCAGGCCGAGGGAAAAGAAAGAAATACCTAATTAGGGCAATTGAGTGAATGACTGGTCAGAAACAACTTAAACCAGAAGGACTCTGGTTTAAGAGTCCGAACAACCGAACACCCGAACAAGGCTCCACAGCCGAAACGATGTATTTCTTTTCTTCTCTTTTCAGCATGGAATAAACCTTTACTTGTTCTTTTGCAGCCTACACATGCTGACACAGCTACCTACTTGAAATACTTCATCCCTTAAGTAATACCCAAAACCTTACTGTTAGGTACCTTCAAAATAATTACTGCACATTGTTTCCTGACTGCGCATCAAGCTATTATTTTATGTTATGATACCAACAAGAGCTTTCACACTCTACACATAAGGTGATTTTTCCATTTTGTAAAGAGAATACATCATTGAATTGCAGGCACTGTCAGTGGAATTTAAAAATATATATTTAAGATAAAAAATAAAAACAGCCACCTTTTTATGTTATAGTCTTTCAAGTAGAGTTGGGCTCATTTGTCACTACCGGCAACAACCATAAGCCTTTTGGCAAAAGCTTTTCACTCAACAAAACAAGCACTGTCAGATCAGGGTACAACAATTCATGTATTCTCCTGCTCATCTACAGAGAAATACTTCTTTAAATGTCAAATATGACATCTACTCTTCCCATCATCAGAGTATCTGACATGACAGTCGCAGGTTTATTACTAAAAAGCAATCCTGTAGCTTTTTATCTCTGGAGGCTTAGCCTATTGATTTTTCTTCATTTTCTAATAAGGCTGAAACACTGGAAGCATGCTCAGTCAAAAGCCTCTTGGCTACCTCAAGGAGTCGAGGCAGAAATCATCCCACCCTTTTCTCTGGCAATGATACAGTACAGTACATGTCAACTTGAACATCAATCTTATTCTCCACTTGTGAATTTTATAATATCAGGGAGAGGAACTATGAAAGATGACTAGAGATAACTACCCAGAGAAATGCAAGAAAAGGAGAAACCTTAAAAATCTTAAACAAGAAGTCCACTTTTACATTTCTTCTTATCTGGCAGACACTTTTATCCAAAGTGATTTACAATCAAAAGAGGTGAAGATGCAAAGGGTGCTAGTAGCATAAAACAGCAATAAAACCGCAGTAAACAAGTGCAGGAGGCTGCACAGTATGAATGAGTTGCAGTGCTGCTTGACAGTAATCCATGGTCAGCCACGGGCCTCGGGGATCAGGTATATCCTAAGAGACGAGATTTCAGTTTCTTACTGAAGATGGCGAGTGACCGTGAGAATGACTGTGGGAGGTAGATCAATTCACCACTAGAGGGCAGCACAGAGAACAATCAGAAAGGACAGATCCCAGTGCCCCAGCAGGCACACAGCCCCTGACAGCGGTCATGAGGTACAGTAGGGTGGTTCAGTCTGCTTGGAAGCCCTGCAGGCCAGAAACAAGGTATGGAATCTGTTGTGAGCCAGAAACTGGAGTGGAGAGACAAGGTTTATATTGCAGTCATGATCAATCCATTTATGCACGCTGCACTCAACCCGTGTATTAGAGCATGTATAAAACATGTTCTAATGTTCTAAACATGTTCTAAAACACGTTCTAATAAGAACATGTATAAAACCTGTTCTAATACACAGGTTGAGTGCAGCGTGCTTAAATGGATTGATCATGACTACAATATAAACCTTGTCTCTCTACACCAGTTTTTGGCTCACAACAGATTCCATACCTTGATTCTGGTTCATTTATGACAGACGTTGCTTGAGGAAAGCTCTAAGCATCATGAAAGACCCCCACATACCCCAGCTACAGACTGATTGACCCCCTACCATCTGGAAAACGGTACCGGAGCATTCGGGCTCAGACTACCAGACTCAGAGAAAGTTTTTACCCCCGCACTATCAAACTAATAAACTCCCAGCCTCTCTCACCTACCATCTGAACCCTCATAGTGCCTTCTCTCTTCATCAAAACTCAAACACACATTGAAATCTACCTCTACCTCACATGTCAAGAAGTTCACTCCCCATAATTTTCTATCCTTTACTTCATTGCACATTGCACATTACCTGTTACCTGTTGTTGTTTTGCACATTGCCTGTTGTCTCTGTCTTTCTTTTCTTATACAATTGTATTGTTGTTGGGTTTTTTTTTTACTGCTTACCATCTGAGAGCTAGCTAAATAGCATTTCGTTATACCATATACCTGTATATGAGTATAATGACAATAAACTAGAACTTGAATGTATAGCCCGTATGATTGTGGGAGGGAGATTCCTCCTTACTAATTGCATCTGGACCATTTGATGATTAAATAACTTTTGATGTTGGTGACCAAGGTTTGATTTCCCAGAGGGATCTGCCTACCTTCTGAGCATTACATTTGAATAGTGGAAAGTGGACAGCTTTCAATATATCTATTTTATATGTTGTGTGCAAATAAATGGTTAAGTTAAATATATATACTGTTTATTTTTGTAATACCAAGTCATATTATTTGAACCCTCTTTGGCTGAATCAGGAAAACAACGACGCTGGTGAAAGGTGGCTTGTGAAGGGAATCTAACAGTATATTGGTGAAGAGAATCTAATGCTATTTTAAAGAGATTTCCAAATACTTCCCAGTGTTAAACGTGATTCATTCAATCAGAAGTTGCTCAATTCAAGAAAGGTCTGTTTACAATGTTCCACTGTAAGATGAGACCCCCTTTGTTTAATGTCAATCCATCTATTTTTTAACCACTTCATCCAATAGAAGCTGGTGAAGGGGCTGGAGCCTATCCTGGCAAGCAACAGGCACAAGGCAGGGTACACCCTGGAAAGGATGCCAGTCCATTGCAGGGCACACACAAATATTACACCAGGACCATTTTTTCCAGAAATCAATGAATCTACACGCATGTCTTTGGACTGTGGAAGGAAACCGGAGCACCCAGAGAAAATCCATGTGAACATGGGGAGAACATACTGGACAGACTCACTACAGAAGTTGAACCCTGGGCCCCAGCACTGCAAGGTACAGAAGCAAAGCTAACCAATGTGCTTCTGTGGCACCTGTGATTAATATCTTCTTTTTTCAATTACTGCATTTTCTGTACCTCTCACGGGTAATAGGCAGCCCATTTTACGAAACACTGAATCCAACACCTTCACGGAATTTTTTAATCTTTGCTTTCTGCTGTTTTGCTTAATATTGGGCCTTGACTGAATTAGATTATTGACTTGCAGGAGACATAGCTTAAATGCATTCAGCAAGAGGGTGGCTGCTGCAGTAAGGGCAAAATGATGTTTCAAAATAAGCATAAGAAGGTTTGCTTTAACAGTAATGCTCCAAATTTCTGCATGCTCCTTTAAGTCCGCACTTGCAAACCTACCCTAAATAGATATCAACATTTCCTAACACATTCAGAGAATTCACTTTTTCCAGTACCAGTGAGCAGTCGGACAGGGCGAAAGCGGAGGATCAAAGAAAAACAAAACGTTATGGCCATAAGTTTTGTTTTTTTTCTGAGCAAATCAGCTAAAATGTGTTGAAAAGTTGGAATATTGGGATTAAAATAACATTACGCTCCTACAGTAAGCTGGTTGGTAATGGCCCTCATATACCTGATTTAGAGAAAATACCATCTCTGCTACTGTATCTAGAGGCTGGTAAGGACAAAGATTCAGGTACACATGCCTGTACATTGTCTGAAAAGTTATTATTATTAATAACTTTAATAACTAAATTATTATTTAGCTGACTCTGACAGCTTTTTTCTGGGTTGGCATAGAAAGAAAGCAGGTACTGAACTATAAACAATGACATTAAAAAAAGTACAGTGCTATAGTAAATTTAGAATTCAACCTAACGCGATCATTTACATCCATCCATTTTCTAACCATTACTTCCAATTCAGCATTAAGTGGGAGCTGGAGCTTATCCTGGGCACAAGGCAGAAAACATCCTGGACCGGATGCCTGTCCATCACAGGGCACACACAGACACAAGCACTAACACACTCACACCAAAGCTAATTAACCTACAAGTATGTCTTTGGACTGTGGGAGAAAACCTGAACACCTGGAAGAAGCCCACATGAACACAGAGAAAAAATACAAACTCCACACAGATAGCACCCCAGGGCCCCAGCATTGCAAGGTAGAAAGGCTAACCACTGCTCTACTGCGTCACCCAAGACAAAAACATGAACATGGCCAGCTGTTTATATTTCTATTTCTTTTGGCTTGTAAAAACACACATATATTGTTATCATTACAAAATATCACTGACACACATTGTGACAAGCAAGTATTATTGATGTACATTCTTTGAATTTGTCAAATGGTTACATATTTGATTGGGTAAAGCATACCCTTATCATATATAGGCAATGAAGAGAAACATGCACAGCCTTATATTCAACTTAATATTCTTTTTCAAATTGTAAGATATTGTACAGTATATCATATCTTACAATATATACAATAACAACACTGTTCATTTCATAAAGGGTCATTATACAGCAACAGATAATAACTACTGTTGTAAAATCAATTCTCAACATAAGATGCAAATTAATTGGACTTTCCTTCAAAGTATATTTTATTTAAATACCACTAATGATTTTGTCCATCACTTTTACCAAATGCAAAATGTAACATGTTTGTGGAACGAAACAGTTGACCAGGTAGATTGAGAGTGCTGTCACGGTGAACGCTGCTTTTCAAAACCAGCTTTTCAGTGAGTCTCACATCTCATTGCATCTGTATTTCCAAGCGTGTGTGTGTGTGTGTGTGTGTGTGAAACCCACGGAGGTTCACGAAGTTTACTGGCTAAATCTAAAGACACAAACAGAAAGCACCTAGTTGGTTTCACCACCGGAAAGCTCCTTAAACCTGCTTTTGTGTCCGACTTTAAGTGACATTAAAAATGCCTCATGTACATCACTGTTGCTCGTTCTATCTACCTCAACAAGTGTTGAAAAAAACCTATATTTTCTGGCTTGGTGTGGCTTTACATATTACAGTGCTTTCATTGAAAACAGGTGAAATGTGTCATACAGCAAGCATGAAACGCAAAAAAGTATAGTTCTCTAAAGCTTTACAAATGGGAAAGAAAACATATTTTAATTTATAAGAATTATATGCAGATATGCTGTATTTTGAGTGGTCAGGCATAGTGGCACAGTGGTTAGCATTGCTGTCTTGCAGTGCTGGGACTCTGGGTTTAATTCCTAGAGTGCTGTCTGCACGGAATTTCTATGTCCTTCTCATGATCATGTGGGTTTATCCAAAGACATACTGGTAGGTTAATTAGCTACAGTACTACGACAATTGGCCCTGGTGTGAGTATGTTTCTGTGTCTGTGTATGGCCTCTGATGGACTGGCATCCTGTCCAGGGTGATCATAATGCCTTGTTTCCAGGATAGGCTCTGGTCCCCCGTGACTTTGTATTGGATAAAGTGGAAAGAAAATGGTCGGACGCATTTTGACTTATTTGCCATTATCACTTCTGCTTCATAAGAACACACAATTGTTTAATCAAACTCCATTCAGTCCCACCCACATTCTTGCTGTTAAAACATGTTTCCATTTGCAAAGAGAAACACATATGTTCACAAACCAGAAACAGATTTAAGTTAAATTTTTGGAAGATTGAATGGAATAAACCTCACTAGAAGGCTATGTACTGTATGGCACTTGATCTTTAGAACATCACAAATTTACAGGTTTTATATATATTTGTAATTATTTTCCTATTTACCCTCCTACAGGCTGTAGTGGAAATGACACAATACTGTATATTGCTAGAAGAAATTACCATCATTATCATGGTAGCTTCTTGCTTATACCATCTTCTTATTTGCACTCATATACAATTACTATGTAAAGCAAGGCACATTGCATTGAAAAGAGAGAATGTGTACAGACATTGGTCCTTAAATCTATTTTAATGAGCTGTGTAGATTACTGTGAGTTACATCCCCCCTCCTTCACTTACACAGATGAAGCCCCAGACAAACAACATTATTATTGATTTTCTCTGTTTCCCACACAAGAAACTTTCAAGGAACAAGTTATTTCATATACTGTAACTCCCATGGAAATCTTTCATCCAAAATGTATTTTTAATGATGGTCTGTAATTTCTCCCTTGGATGACCAGTGATCTACAATCCATCCCTCAATTGAAAATGGATTCTAAGCCCCTGCCCTGGATTACTAAGAGAAGACTGAGGGATCACCACCGCCAAAGAGTCATATTGAATGTTCACTCAATGATCAAATTTGCTGTCACTTATGCAAACATCTGGGCTGCATTAATTAAATGGCACTCTTTCACTACTTTCAACATTTTATTCAACTCTACTTTAAGGTATTACTCATTGCAGATCATTCTGCTACCATGTGAATTAGGACACGTGTCTTGCGCAGAGGAAAGCCTTGAAAAAGTCATTTTCTGTGATAGTAGGTACCACCAGTGTGACGCAAATGGACCTCCATGGCTTTAAAGAGCTGAAAAGTGATCTTCTGATGCATCTACAGATGTAGTTTTACTCTAAAAAACATTTGGAGTCAGAACCAGACCGGCCAACCAAAGGAAGAATGATTAGCCCACTCTGAGCACTCGCTTTTCTCATGAAACCGATTGAGGAAATGAAAACAAGGTCCTGGAATTTCATATCTTTCAAAGGTCCTTTAACAAAAAAGGTCTCAACTACCTACTTACTGTGTCAGAGCATTTCATCCACTCTGACAGCTCAAGTAAGGAGCTTAGACTGTACTGTTGGATCTCAAAGTCTTTAAATACAAAAGGAAGTTAAATGGAAAGTGTTCCAAACTATCTTCCTCGACTAGAGTCTTTTACAGTATCTTTCAAGATAAAAAAATATAACATTATTTAAACTGAGGACTAACACCCTTCGTATGCATATTGTTTCAACTGTGCTGTTCTCTGACAGGTTAGAACGTCTGTTTGGATAGAGATAAGGTTATAGTGCTGACAGCTTGTTTTCTCTGACTGTCTTTGAGTGATTTTGTTTGTTTTTATTATTCTTTTATTTGTTTAGTCTTTTCTGCAAGATTAAGAGATTGCACTGCCAAAACTGGCATTTTTTAGACCTTGCACAGTGATCCACGCCCTCACCCTACTAAAAAGTCCCAGCATGCAATTTTAAATAAGAGCCTTTCACATGATGGTCTGTTGCATCTTAATGTATGTGCAGTCAGCTTTCATGCGGTTCATTTACAGGAACGATACACTCCGTTGAAGAAAGACAAGCAGATTTAAACAAGCTTTGCTGTTAATACGCAAAGAGACAAAGCGTGAAAAAATACCTAATCACAATCTGCATTCTCAAAGTCCCAAACAGCAACTGCAGAGCGGTTCTTGAGCTGGTACATGATTTTTCCCATTCCAGTGATCAAAAAACAGGGATATCATCTGTTTTAACTATTTCTTCATAGAAAGATACCACAGGGACTCCCCCAGGCTGAGCTCCACATCCCAAAATCCACTGACATTGCAAAATGTTCTGACTTAAGCATAAGGATGGTAAGATCAGAGGATAACTACTGGATAGTCTCTTTCATGATCCATTGGAACTGAAATGAAGCATATGAAACTATGAAATGTGAATGAAACTTCTCTTGTCAGAAAATATCAAGAAATGTTCTCTTCTCAAAGCAATTTTCTCCATATACAGTATAGTACATTTTTCTAGAAGATCATGCTTTCTTTGATTTAATCCTCATGAAATACAAACGCAGAACAAATTACAAACCCAAATAAAAAGACCATAGTACCCAAGAAAAGCACAGTGTGACCCATAACATCGCCAAACACATTAACGTCTTACACTGTTCAAACAGGTGATCCTAAGATTATCCTGACAGAGATACAGGTTATCTCTAGAAAGAAGCTGGTATTACTGAAGTTAGTCAGTGTCTAGTCTGCGACTGGATACTGGCTGTCTAACCTGCTAAAGACAAAGGAGCTGAATATTAATACAGATTCCCCACCAGCAAAGTGTAAAAACACAAAAGTGGATATGAGACAGAAGGTTAATCCTCTGTCTGGGTTGCATCTCACTGGCATTCTCACACTACCAACAGCCACAAAAAATCATTAGCCTCTGTTAATATTATTTGCATATGTCTTACAAAATAACCTTCTGGAGCTGATATGGGGCTTCTTTCAGTGTTAATTAACATTGGCATCAAAATCTAAAAGCAGCAACATCTTCAAACAGTAGTCTAACACTGATTGCTTGCCCACTCTATTATGGCCTATTATGTCTTGGATGTGTTTTTATTGTCTGGTTGCAAAGCTGGATGTGTGCTAATTTGGTGATGCTAAATAATCTGTTTTGAGCTATCCATGAATAACTGTGGAAAAAGAGATGGACATTACCATAAATTTCCAGTAAGTGCATGGGGGCATGTTGGTAATTTGCAGAACTGTTTCATTTAGCAATTGCCATACATTTGACAAAACAACATGCATTTTATTAATGATCAATAAGTCGTGCTCGTATGATTGAATTGTAATATTTAGAGGAAAGCAAGCTTACAGTGGATTCCCGCACCATTAAATACACATTTCTTATGTTTTCCAGGTTGAGTATTGTTTGTACAGTATGAATGCGTCATTTTGAATAACACATTTACAGTCAGGGATGTTAAACATCTGATCCGTCACTCCCCGCCGACAACATCCCGGTCCAAAACTACACATGGATCCGATGAACACAGCTAGCTCAGAGCGCACAGGGCTGTGCTCTCCCTGTGCGTAGCCCCACACTGTGCACATAATTTAATCGATACTCTTTGTCAAATTCGAACTGTTGCATGATTCTTTCTAGTAATGTTTTTGTTTAAAGTACTGTATAAAACACATTGCGACACCTGTTTGCATTGCATCTTTGCAATGTATCCATAACATACAGAGGTAGTATGATCTATCGCTATAGTAAGCCGAGCAGAACATTCCACCCAACGTTTTAAAGGCACAGCTTATTTCAAACTTTCTACCTTTCTTTTAAACAGCCGTATAACCTTGTTACTAGGTGTTTGCATGGTATCTCAACATAATAAAGAAAAAACATATACTGTATGCCACTACTCAATAGATTGTGGAAACAATCTGACTGGAATCTGCTTAATCTCCCAGGTATTTAACAGGCAAGTACGGCACAGTACAGTATGTATTCTCGGATCGCGTTGAATGTCCAAGATACCCTGTCAATATGGCTGTGGGTCTGTTTCGAATTAATAATAAAGCGTGCGCACTTTTTTTTTCAATTGTTCAGCTGTAGTTGACACTGAGGAACTACACGTTTTGAATCAACAAGCTCCAGCCATGTAGACAAATTGCAAATAAAACAACAAATTAAAAGCGATGCCTCAGAAGATCGTTGTAACTAGATTTGCCCAGAATCTGATTACGCGCATCCCGCTAGGCAGACGCAGTAGCCACTAATAACATATTACGAGCTAGAACTTCCAACTTCTCCGAGTACTGAAGTCGTAGGATGGAGGGCATAAAATCAATGTCCTGCAGAAGGAGCACAGAAATATTTCAGGTCGCAAGCTTTTATTTAAAAGTTTAATTAACTGCACGCATAATGTTGAAAAGCCAGATATGATAAAAATTGAGAATTTACACTCTAGTGAGAAGATCCTCGTGATCCTTTCAAACTCTGCAACTGCAGGCGACTGAAGCTGCTCTATGGTATCGGCACATGCTTATGATTTTCCGGAGGCTGAAGGGTACCTTTCGCGAATCACCATCGAAGAGCTCCGGAGCCTTGGCATTGTACTGTATAACACGTAACAACAGCTTGGACCCGGTTTACATGTAAATGTACGTTCAGGCACTCCACGTCTATTTGTGCTCTACGTTTAAGTAACTACAAAAAGTAAGCAGGATTTGTAAACATTAAATACGAAACACCCTCGAACCCGTTTCTACACTATATTGACGAAGTGTGACTAAACATTGAATGGAAGCTTTATTTTGACTTCTCCAAGTATAAAGCCTTCGCCTGCCAAAGCATTTTTTCATGTGACACGGCTATTTATCTATTTTTCTGTGATAAAATTACTTGTATTACTGTTACTTAATAAAAAGTGAAGAACAACTAACTTGTAGAAAAAAGCGATCCTAATGCACATATACTGTATTGTCTAAAGATGGATGCACTCTTCAGTAACGCATATTGTTATATCACGATATTATATTCTTCATGCTGAAAACAATCGTGCAAATAACTTACTTGCTTGGCAAAAGTCATTCTGTCCTATAATCCACCTGAAGCTAACAAGTTTCAATTGGCACAGCTCGTCACGGGGAAGCGCTTCTCCGCTGCTCTGACGCCAGTCTTTACATTCCGGGCATCAATCGACAGCTCGGCTGCTGAGACTTCCCCCGTTAGATTGTGAGAGAGATCCGTAGGCGCTTGTGGCTCAAATGAGCCCCGCACTTGCGCAGCCGGAGAGGAGCCACTTGATCGTTTAGCGCTGTGAACGCGCCCCTTCTACCTCCCCTTATCCAGATAGAGCTCAGCAAAACTCACCGGCCCCTTGATTGACAGGCTCACAATATCAAGGACAACAGCGGCAGCCCTGAACAATGCGCGATCCTTGCAACAGTTTCAACCAATAACACATAAAGATTCCACAGAATTGATTTCCCGTCTCTAAGCACAGTGTCTCATACTAGAGAGGAGAAATCATGCACTGTCTCCCACTCTAATCACTTTTAATACATTCTTAATACATTATATTTCTTCAAAAACATTGTGACATTGAAAATGCTGTGCCTATTAGTGTAACTTTCCTGTTGATTCTTTATTACCATCCTACTACTGCAAACGGCACAAACCCTAATTCTAGCAGAACATTCCATGAATGGAATGACAAATGTAAAGGTTTTTTTTTTAATGCAGATCTGTTTAAACTATTCTGGGCTCCTCTGTAAGATTTTGTCAATTTGTGTAGTACTGTATATGGGCTGAACAAAGCTTGTGTATTGGTTTATCTTATTTGTTTAAGATTTTTCAACAGAAAAGAACATGCAAATCAAAACCATAATGGGCAACTTGTGACTAAGGTGTTGGAAACAAAGGGAGCATAAATTGATAGTAGCCTAAAATAATGTGGTCTGGATTAATTCACAAGCCTTCCTAAGAGGCACAGATGCATGCAAAGCTTGTACAGCACTGCAGTCACCAAGGAAATCTGTTTCAGAGAACAGAGGCACTCCAAAGCATCACTCATCAGAGGGTAATAACCAGAGTCAACTGCAATTGACAGTCTTCAACTACTGTGGAATAGTCATTACAGTCTTCTGGTTCTGACTATTACCAGAACTGACTCAGTGTAATGAGTGTATTCAGGAGGTTCTGGATAAAACTGGTCCAAATGCATCTGAGGTGCATGTTCCTAACTGCATGGGGTTACCTTAGGCTATGTGGTCACTACCAGTCTTTGAGGACAGGAGTCCTGTATGTTTTATTGTCACTTTTCTCTTAGAAACTGATTAAGACTTTTTAAAAAAAAACAGGTGACTGTACATCTTTTCCAAGTAATCAATTTGGTGACCTTACTCAGCTGTGAGATGGATTGAAATGAAGATGTCGGTTTCGGTTCTCAAGGACTGCAACTGACCATTCCTTCCTTGTCTTTGAATTCATTTCACAAAGATCAGTGAAACGCAAACCTAAGGACCCAAGTGGAAACTAAGTGGATTTAAATCTGAGAACAGGCGGCGCGTCGTTACCCAAAGGGAGGTGGGAGAGGGGAACAAACTGCCCAGCCGTATTCTTGAAGCTGATTTCCTGGCTTCTTTCAAGAAACAGCTGGATGAGATCCTCAAATCAATCAGCTAATCACTACCAAATGGGTCAAACGGGTTTAATAGCCTCTTCTGGTTTCTAACCTTTCTCATGCTCTTATGAACTCTGTTCTACAATATGAAGATGGGGATTAAGCTTAATTTCACCTTCTGAAAAGCCCTGTCTATGAGATTCTCCTGTTGTTTCTATTCAGCCATCCGGATGCTGGGTGATTTAGCCCACAGGTTTCACAGACAATCATGTCAGCCTACAGCACTGCCTCAGTCAGCACTTCTGGTCTGAGCTGGATGATGGATGTGTGCAGCGCCCATGTGCCTGTGGGTTTATGACCGGAGGTGGTTGCACGCTGACATGCTACAAGTGGATCTCAGTGTAGTCTATCACAATTCCTTGTTATACCTTAATAGTGAAGGTAACAGCATATTGAGAGAGCTTAACTAGAAAAAAATAATTCTACTCAACAAAAGAGCAACAGAGGCAATAGGAAACTTCTTTTACTAATCATGCACCACCTGTTATGTTGATTATATACTTTTCATGTGCATGTATTGTATATGTTATGTACGTTTTCCTAAAAAAATCATGTTAGATCAATCAATGTCTTCTAAAAATTTGGGAGACGCTAGAAAAAGCTGGGCATGATTAAGCTCTGAGACAGAGTATAATCGAGCTAATTTGTGAGAAAAGACAAGTCTGCCTGTTAAAATTTCAAGGTTCCAAGACCTGGAGTATCATGCTTATGCAAAAGCCTAATTTCCCTTTGTAATGATATTCCCCTTTTAATCACCGGAATGCATTCTTTTGGATTACTGTTTTCTAAACATCTGTCACTGCACTATACATATGGATGTTTAGTTAAAAAAACACACACAGCACCTGTTTAGATACGCAAATTTGAATCATATAAAAGGTTTATCTGAAGCAGTAGACGACTGGAGGAATGATGTAGTTTCTCTTGTCTCAGCTACATGAGGCCAAAAAAATAGTCCCCAACCAAATCGCCTTAAACTGAATGAAGCTTCTGATTGGGTGTCACAGTGCTGGGGTGGTCAGCAGTGCTGCCTTGCAGTTCCTGGTTTCAATGCCAGCATTGAGCCCCTATTTGAACATCAACCATTTGTTTCCATTTGGGTTTTGGCTGGGTGCTTGAGCACCTCTCTCATTCATATGGGCTAGGTTTGATTGTTGATTCTTGGTACCCATTAGGTGACCAGACTGAGCCACAGTGCACCAATAAATGTGCCTATGGCTGTCCCAACATTAAGAAATACATCACAAAAACAGCAGCCAACCTGAAGGTCTCTAGCGTATCAGAATCAGCCACCTGTTATTAACCTAAAATACAGTATCTCTCATTGAGCTGGTGAATGTGAATAGTCAAGACAGTAGTTGTTGGAAAAATGAGAAGCTATGGAAGTGGTACTCTGTAAACATGTAGGACTAAAAGTTATTTTGAATACAATGTCATGTCGGGGTTGCATTGCAGTGAGCATGGTAGCTTCAGAGCTCCTAGCTCTTGGTTTTGATTCCCTCCTGGGGCACCTTCTGCATGAAGTGTGCCAGTTTTTCTTTAGCTGTATGGTTTTTAAACCTAGGTGCCCTAGTTTTCTGCCACAGTCCAAAGATTTATTGTCTTTGTTAATTGGTATCTCTAAATTGTCCCCCATAAAGTATGTGTGAGGGAACCTTGTGATGGACTGGTGTTCTGTCCAGGGTATATCCTGCCTCGCGCCTCCTGTCCACTAGGAAAGGGTTTGGCCAATGTGTATTGCTCTAAGTAGTTATTAAATATGGATGGCTAATCTAATACTCATAGTGACTAATATAGTTAGATAAACTGCTAATATGATTTTGAGTGAGAGCAATATCTATCTCAGCTTTGCTGCATGGTTTTCTGAGCTCGTGAGTACTCCCACATACAATGTACTCCCTCAGTTTGCTGTGATTACACACTGACCAGCTTTGAAACCCACATGTTTCTGAGGGTAGGGAAAGCAGTTTGCAGCACTGGTGTATCACACGTGACTCAGTTTGTTTGCAATTAGTTTAGCCCTACTGGGAAAATTAACGACACAACAAATGTTCAACAGTGTCTCAAAGGTACAGAGGGTGGTTGTCCAAAATTGCTACCAAGTTTAACACCTCTAATAGCAGCACAGATGAGACAGAACATCCTCACAGTGGGATATGTATGTCTGCATGCATGCATGGGTTTTATTTGCCAGTTCTGGATAAAAAATAGACCCTGTTTGGTGACTATTTAGAGGCAGGGGATGACACTGTATTCAACTTCCACCATCAAGGCAGTGCCGTGTTGCAATATTACTCATCACACTGGCTGTGAGACACTATTAATGCAGATCAACCAGATTTTATTATTATACAGTACTTTGCATTTCAAATTATCCCAAACCACTGTACACATAGGAGGGTATTCTTCCACAGTGCTCATGCTGTGGAAAACAGCAAACCTGTGTCCCCTATCATTCCTTTGGCATGAATTCAGTTTTTCAGTGGTCATTTTCTGATCAATAACACTAACACATCCTAAGAGCTTCATACTTGGTTTGTATTATATCCTCACCTGCGCATAAAATGTGTGAGCTTCTATAATGGTCTCTACAGCCCATGCACAATGTGGTAATAGACATTCATGCCTGGACCTGAGATCAGCTCCATTGTTTTTCAGCAATAACTGCTTTTTTCTGGGGGTTTCGATCAGATAGGATTGCTCTGAAATATAAGCTTGCTTCTCCTCTTTCTTGTTCCAAATGCATAGTTTGCTACACCAAAATCTTATATGACCCTTATCTAAGAGCATCATCTGACACAATGTTAGATGTAAGTGGAAAGAAAAAAAATTATTATGAGCACTTCTGACAAAGCGATAACTTCCTAAAAAATCAGTCAGACTGGAGCCACTCCCAAAAACAAATCTGCATGGCCTGACTGCGGCTCTGTAAAGCAGTAGTGTCTCACATAAATACCTAGGCAAACTGTCAGGAGAATAGAACCACAATGCTGAAACTGAATACACCCCATTTTACATTTCCAGAAATGACAGTTCGCTTGTTGTGTTTTTTTTTAATCTTTCTGCATGTTTTTGTGCAATTCAGTTTTTAAGATTATATGCTTTTCTTCACCTTCTCATGACAGGATACAGTACTGTATGTGATTTATTGTTCTTAATGTAAAACACGTAGTTTTGGGGAGATTAAAAAGCTCACTGATCTTTAAACTAATAAAATGTAAATGCAGAGCAATTAGCTTAAGACAGGAAGAGCCTGTTTTCATGTTTGCAGATATAATTAACACGTATTAATCACTCAGAAGTTAAGTGCTTGGCACACCCAGGCAATACATCATGGTTGATGTACAAGCAGTATATCACAGTGTTTATAGTCATGATTATCTGCAGAGCTGCTGATCTCAAGGAAGGCAAGAATCAAAATGCTATTGATGGCTCCTGCTTCAATAGTGCACAACACTATTGAAGAATTTCTGCTTGACAAAATGTAAACATTACTTAAGAGTCATAATATATATGTTTTCATTTGTGTTTTTTGGTGAAGGAGAAAAGGTTCTTGTTTTTTAATTTTATATACTGTAAAAAAAAACTGGAAATTTGTGACAGGCCCAACCAAAACCAGGTGGCTCACAGAGCCTTAGCAAATGAAAATTCACAATACCACAAATTCACTTTGTCTTTATAGTGACAAAGGTTTCATCAACACACACAGGCCAAAACAAATAAACATATACTGTACCACTACAAAACCCCTTATATACAACCAACAACTACATGCAAATGTGCATGCTACAACAATTATCTTATAACTAAGTAATTAATCACCACTGTGACTAAAAAGGCTTTTACCTACCTGGCCTTCTGCATATACAGTATTTTCTTATATCTACAGTATATATACCTGTGGTCAAATTATCCACAATGTCAGGGCTAAAATTAATAATAATAGGCAATATCAAACACATTCTGTTATCAATTGACACAGATTAGAATTAAACAATGAGCAACATATAAAATCTGTGTTTTGCTGAAAACATTCACTTTCATTACTACTAGTGATATAATCTTGTTACCACATAGTTCATGCAGCCTGAACAAAGAAAAGACTGACAGATCTATTGTACAATATGCATTAAAGGGACTCAGTTTAATTAAAAGGGACAAAAATGAACTCGTTAGAAAAATGAACTAGTCACAAGTTTCCAAACACATATTCTAAAGGATTCTGGAACAGCAGTACTTGCTCCTCAAGATGTGGCGATTGATATGATATCAACCTCATTGGCTAATTATGACTGCTGATTTCCTACTGATTCAGCAACAGCTCTGACACTAGGTGTGTCCTTTTCTGTGGGAGATGGACATGATCTGCTGCCTGCCTCAGTAAGTAGATTGTCAATTGTCCTGTCACGGTCGACATCCCCTCCTCCAGAGGGTGCTCTAATCCTCTCTAGATAGTCCTCTAGAGTATTACTCTAGAGGAAGTATTACTTCCTGGTGTGTCAAGATAAGTCTCTTATTTACATTTTCAGCTTTGGAAAATGGTTGTCTCATGGCCCGTCTACCACCAGGCTTCACAGGGAAGTCTGAGGGCATAGGCCAATCACCCCGTCCTTCTGAGCCCAGGGTCTGGGACGAAGCCCAGGTCTTGTCCTGGTTCTTGTTTGTGTGTGTGTGTGTGTGTGTGTGTGTGTGTGTGTGTGTGTGTGTGTGTGTTCCTGTTTTGTCTCCAAATGGATTTCCCGATAATGGACATATGGACTGTTTCCTGATTTTCCTGTGAACCTCCCTGGATTTGTTGCAATGGATACCTACAGTACCCTTCACTTCTGCATGGACTTCCCTATCATCATTGTGAGCTCCAGTAAACCTTGTATGTCTTCCCTCAACTCCATTCCCTATTCCTGTCCAAATTTGCTGCCTCCCATAGGGTCTTAAATTACTCTTTCCATGGGAGCCTCACCCGGCAACCGTTACAGCAGATTGTCAATAGTCCACAGCATGAAAGGAAGAAACAGGGCAAAGAAGAGAAATATAAAGAGTAGAATCAGTATTGAGAAAACAGGGATTTATGGTGATGATGGACCAGGTATGATTTTGGATTTACAATTTGGACTGTGACAGATTTGGTCTTTGTTTTGTTTTAATACCAAGCAGATTATCCAAAAACTATGTTTTTGTCATTGGTTATACACAACATCCTGCCTATTTCAAGAGTGCAGGATACCTCTCCGTCTGGATCACAATGAATATCAACTCCTGAAGAAAGGGAAAACAAATTCCTCAGTACCTTTACAATTACAAAGCCAAATATATAGAATCACGCAAGGAACAGCAAAAAAGGTACTGAACATAATTTGCAGATTCCTGAACCACAGCATTAACAAGCCACACACATGGGATTTGTTTCAACAGCACCTGTGCAGAAAAGCAATATATTGCTGGGATGGCTGGGATGTCATTTCTCCATACTCATTTAAAGATGTGAATCACTGGATTCATTCTTCTTTTTATCCTTTTTATCTGTATAGCAGATGTCAGAGGGATGCCCTCATGTGCTCCATGAGTTCAGCCCACACTCAATGTCTCAGCCCACACCTGTTAGAGTATCTGCAGGTACTCAGATATAAGAGACGTGATGAGCACATCACTTGTGATTCTAAAAGAGACCTTTCCAGCATTGCTGATAACAGGACTCTGCTGCCCTGTTCACTATGTGCTGCTGAATAGGAATGCTCAACAGAAGATGCAGAATCAAGTTAACAAGTCTCATTACCATAACAACAGGTTGCAGAACAGTTGATGTAGTGAATGTGTGTTTTAGGACGTGAAGGTCATCCCTCTAATGAAAAATTGGCATTTAAATTGGATTAGCAAATGCCTGGAAGAAAATTAATTTGTTTTATTAAGGTAAATAAATAGATCATATCTGCTGGAAAAGTATGTATCTGTATCTGACATTTTAAATGTTACAAAACACAGCTATGTAAACAAAGTTAACATTTCAAAGCAAACTATCATAATACCATACACCACTGAACAAAAAATAAATTAAAAATGAAGCAAAAAACATAAAGATCCACTATCCTGTTGCTGAGGCACTGGTGTTCCCTTGGTAGGTAATTCTCTGTTCTTATCAACGGACTGGTTATACACACATGCTATTCACTCTGCAGTCAGTGCCACACTTGGTGAATTGGGTTCACACATCAGTGGTAGTAGAATTAGCATATTTTGCACATTTACACTGCAGGGACAATGAGAAAACAAGAAAGGAAGAGGAAGCTGGAGTCCTAAAACAAAGTCAAGACAGCTAGAAGTACAAAGTACTGCACAATACAAAACTGATCACTGCAGGAGCAGAGCATCAAGTTTCCACTCTCCCCTCTGGCAAGCAGAGAGCTCCATATAAATCAAGTCAAGACAGGGTAGGATTCACTGATGCCAAGGGAATGCAAGGGCATCCAGTGCAACAGCAACAGTGTGACCAGACAACCTAGTCTATTTCTGCTGCTGCAAGGGGCCAAGTTAAGAGTTACTGATTACTGACGTGACAGCAGGCAACCTTATTGTTCAGAACAGTGGATGGTCTGCCCCCGAAGAGAAGACCTCCCAACAGTAGTACCACACAACAAGGATTTGACCACATTTTCCTCCATCTCTGCACAAAAACCATTGATCCAAGCTCTACTGAGCTCCATATAAATCATGTCAAGACAGGACAGAGTAGGGAATGCAGTGACACCTAGGGCAAAACCAAAAGTTTCAGCTGCCATGAGACCAGCCACCCTGATCTATTTCTGCTGTTGCAAGAGGCCAAAACTTACATTATCATTTAGAAAGACTACTTTGAGAGCAAGGAATAAATATCTTTATTTAGAACAGTGCAACCTTCTCCAAAACCTAACCATCTGAAAAAGTGCTTCTTGTGTCCCAAAGACAGATTGTACACAAGGGTCTGTCATATGACAACACCTATGGAGGAACACTGATGACAAATTAAAGTGAATCATTTGGTGATTTGGAGTTTGGGAGTCTTGATAGTTAGAAAATTCCATGTACTGTATCTGGGATAAAAATGTGACGATGAAAAAGTACAATTATGGGGCCAACATACAATATTAACAATATGAAGAGACCTTTATATGTTAGTCAGGGTTTTGAATACCTATGCCATTATGTAATTTAGCTATCCATCCATCAATTTTCTAACTGCTGAACCTATCCCAACAAGCAATAGGCACAAGGCAGGATACGCCCTGAATGGGATGCCAGTTCATCGCAGGGTTAACCATACATTTTAGGTCTTAATCTGTACTTTTTGGTGTCTTCCATAAGTGTCAGTTGCTGATTAGAGCAAGAACACCAGACTGTTTAAGCTCTGATAGAACAGGGTGCTCAAACAAGGATAGACAGGCTCAAACACAGGATAACTTGATTAGATTGAGAGATTTATTTTATGCTTTTATGGGATCAGGGAGACATCTGTATCCACCTGCTGTCCCTGGAGAGATTTCAGAATATGGGCATAGTGACAAAGGAAAGGGATATTTTCAGAATAGAAGGCAGACTCAGACAATGCATACCTCGTACAGAAGTTTTTGTTTTAGCTTGTTTTTACATTTAATTTTGTCTGTTGACCACATTTTAGGTCTAAAGGCTTCTGCTAGAACTTTATTAATAGCCTACCTTGAATTATCCACCCATCTATTACCAGAAAACCAGGTCCTGGTAAGGACTAGGTAAGGAATGCAGCACCTGTCCCATAACCACATAACTCGAGGCAGAGGACAAAACCCTGTATGGGTTCATGCCAGTTCATTTAAGGGTGGGCATACACACACGCACAAGAACAATTTAGTCACCAATTAACCTAGCCATGCTTTGAATAGTGGGAGGTAACAGGTGCAGATGAACGGATTAAAACCTATATGAACAAGAGGAGAACATGTACAGTACACCTCAACCAAAATCAAAGCTGGGATATGTGTTGCAGAGGTACTGCTTGTCACACCACTATGCCACCCAACAGTCCATGTTTAATATTGCAAATGACACATAAAGCTTAGACTTGCCAATGAAAATGTCTCACACAGATTTCATGGGTATCTCATAGAAAATACGTTCTAAAAATAATGCAGTTAAACCACACTGTAAACAGTATGGCTTACTATATGAAGTTCATTTGTTCAATGAAAAAGATACTTCAGTGACTGCATCTGCACAGTCTGGGTCTTTGTTACTGGAAGCTAGCTTTTCGTTCCCGCATGGCTCGCCATTAGCAAAGACTCCACTCTAACACTGGCTGAGTTTAATTATTTCCAACTGAGATTAATAAGAAATACTCCAGCCTTCCCGTGTGTTAATTGAATGATCTGATTCCTACAGAGGAAAGGGGAGCAGCGTTGTGTCACTTTTGAACTCCCTGGGATCATTAGGTTCTAGCCTGGAGTTTCAGGAAAGCATCAGCAGGTAATGGATATGGTTAAAAAAATGAGAACTGATTATATTTTCTCATTTATCTTGGGCTCTAATGCCAAAAAAGTTTTTCCACATATAAAATGCTTAAGATTTTATTAAGATTTAACATATTGTGTTTTGACATTATTTCTATAAATTGATATGACTTTTGGTGTGCTCTGTTTGTTGCCCCAGGAAAGTGATGAAAAGACAGGAAGTACTAAATAAATTGTAAAAAGGAACAGCTGTATACCCAGAAGCACACAAATCAAAGACTTGAATCACACGGTTTAATAAATAAATGAATAAATACATAGAGAAAAAGCTATAGTGACATATAAAAGAAAAAAAGGTTAAAAAAAAACAGGGTCCAGGTAAAGAAAAGAAACAAGAAATTACAAATAACCAATAAGAAATTACAAGCATAGGAAAAAAATGATATTAGAAAGGCCAAGAGGGGCAGACAAGAATACATTGCAAGACGAAAATAAATTATACTTCTTAGTACTGCGACTGCAAAAGAACCGTTAAGGACAAAGTCAAATGTCTTGGAGATAAAAATGGGAAAATGTTCAGCAATGAAAGGGAAAGGACTTATTTTTCAAATGTCACTGTTACATACGCCGTCCTGCAGCATTGCTCGACCCCACAGTTGCCCCGGGAAACCGGAGCATTCTCACGCGGGCTCCTGATTTTCCACGGCTCACCGTTGTGACCGGATCTCCTTTCAACCCATCCTCCATCAGCACTAATCAGGACTTCAATTATTCCATTATCTCTTTTCCTCCATTGCGGCACTTCATCATTAATCATGCATAGGCAGTGCTGTCTTCATACTCCTTTCCCTCTGACTGGCTCCCTTGGGCTGATTCTACAGCCACCTCACTCCGTGGAGCTCAATTCACCTTGGAACCCTGCACCCCTCTCTGGGTGGCTCTGGGCTCTGAGCCCATGACTGTGCTATCCAGGGTGATAGGAGGTCTCCTCCACGAGAAGAACAGGAGGTCCCAGCTTCGAGCCCAGTCTCAACAGTTCACTCTTGGCTCAGCCTTAGGTGTGCCTTCGAAGCCCTGACAGCACGCACAGGCCTGGTCTTGGGAGGAGACCCCCCCCCCTCCCTAAAGATCGCATGTTCCAGTCTGGTATTGGGGCACCTTCCTGGGATGAGTGTCTGGCATTGGTGCCCCAGCATGAGTCTCCTCCCCGGCCTTTTTGTTGGACCTCTCTTCCAACCTCTCCTGCACCCCAGAACCATCTGCAGTCCCAGATCTGGGTAACTCTCCCCTCTTTTACTTTTCAGGCCTTCGCACTTTTCTCTTTTTTCGTTCCTTCCAGGGCTGCCTTCCAGCTTCCCAGCAGAGCTTTCCTTTATTCTTGGGATTCCATTCCCCAGGCTCCATCAGGGTACTCTGCCCGTGATCGTGCTCTCCAGGGAGATCTCAGGCAGTTGGGAAAGGAATGGAGACCGGGACCCCATTTTGGACCCGGTCTCAGCAGTTGATGCTCCCAACTCTTACTGTAATTGTCTTAGGTGCGCCTCCAAAACCATGTTGGTGCATGCTGGCCTGATCTTGGGTGGAGACCACCCTAAAGAGCATGTGTTCCATACAGACTGGCTTTGGCTCGTCTGAGACCTAAGTGTCTATGTACTGTATAACTTCGAGACACTCTGGAGCAGCAATAAAAAGGATAAACAGGGTGTTGGTATTAAAGCTGAACAAAGTGATAGTTCGACCTCATTTAGAATACTGTTCTCAATTTTGAACACGTACATAATACAGTACAAAAAACTCTATTGATACTGTATAGTTAGTCCACAGAAGAGGGAGCAGACACATTCACAGACTTAATGTAATATCCTTCCTCTATTGACAGACTGAAAGAACTGAGTCTTTTTTGTCTTGCACAGGGGAAACAATGAGACAATGAAGATAATCAGGGACTCGCTAGAAGATTTCAAATTCCTTGAGGATTAAGGTCTTAAGGCCGACTCATTTTGCAGTTCTTCTTAAGTTCTTATGATTGCCATTCTGTAAGAATATGATGGGAGTCAGTGTTTTACTGTAAATGGCAGGTGTACGCCCCTAATGTGACAGAGGTGTCTCAGTGAAGTTTCTTTCTCAGAGTCTCCAGAGAGTTTAAATCCCCAATGTCATGGGACCAGAGTTTTGGTTTTCTCAGCATGTCCCTCTGTTGTGTAGTTATTAGTATAGAAATGAAGAAGCACAAATTATGATTTTCTGCTTCCTTCCTGTTCCATCTATATCCTATCTGTATTCCCAACAGCATGTCCTAGTTGGTGTTCTAAAGCAAATCACATACTGTATGAAATGAACACAAAACTCTCTTTTGGGTTGAATGAATCTGTTCCCAAGTTTCAAACCTGTGCAACTCTGAGACTCCCAACCTGTAAAGTCCTTTTTTAACATGTTTCACAGATAAAATTAATTAAATCATCAGCTTCTGGAACATTTAATCATTATCAATGAAGCAGGTGTGTTGCATTAAATAATTCAGTGACTATTTGGAACAGAAATCTGAATGCTCTTCAGCCCTAAAGAACCTGCGTTTCCTTAATTAAATTAATCTGTAATGTGCAAGTGCTCCCAGTAATGTTTGTGACACTTAGAGATGGAGAAATTACCTATATAAAATGGTACTGTATACTGTATGTAAAATAGAAACCCTCATGTGGAACATGGAAATTGTGTTTGGTGATAGATCCTTTGACATACCTGTGTTTTTAAATGGAATCTTGAACCACGTCCGTATTCTAATGTTTCGTCTATTCTGATGTCTGTTTTTTGCTTGTCTTGGGCTGCTGTAACACATCAATTTCCCTTCGGGATCAATAAAGTCTTTTCTATCTATCTCTATAGTTCTGTTTCATTAACAACTTTCCATGAGGTAACTAATGGTAATGATAAATTTAGTATGTGGAGCATATTTCTACATAGCTTTCTAGTATGTGCAACTAATAATGTATTAAAAAAGATCACTTGCATATCCACACAACTCTCTTTGAAATGTTACAATATAATGAGACTTGTTTACTCAACCACCTCAGAGAAATTACCAACCTGTAGCTACATAGTTAGATGGTGCTTTCAAATAGTGACACAAAACCTTTGAAGAAGGTGTGACTGTGTGGAGTTGGAAGAGCCACAGAAAGCACCGGTAAAAAGTCAACACCCCTGGTGAGGGGACAGAAGCACCTGTGTGAGGTTAGCAGGGACCAAAAATAACACAAAAAGAGGTGAAAAAAGAAACACAAATGTAAAAAGAAAGGTGTACCGCGGTGCCCCGTGACCTCCAGGCTGGGCTTACCCTATTTAACGGGGTCCAGTTTGGTAGAGCAGGGCACGTAAGATACATGATGGGACAGACAAAAAGCAAAAAAGAACAAGAACGGGCGCAGTCCCATCTGGGACTATCAGTGTAAAAACTCCCCCTTCAGGGGGTGGCCCTGCTCATCTCGTCAGGGGTGTCCAGTGTGCCTTTATAGGACCTGTCCAGCTGTGGCTCATCATCTAAAAGCCACAGCTAGGACTACAGAGGCGAGACATCGCCCTTCCTCCAGGGCTCTACCTCCACACTGGACACGCCCCTGTATCATGCCACATAGGGAAAGTATGTGTCTTGCGTTACCATTTTTATGGTAATGGCCAATGTAACAGACCTATAATATATATCGAAATATTAAGTGTGTAGTGAACTGGAATTCCCAACAATATGTTATTGTCTATTATTGTCTGTTATTGTTTAATCATGCATGGCATTAATCACACAAGGTCCTAACCTTTACTGCTAAACCACACAACATTATAGGAAGGAACAAAATAATCAAAGTATCAATAAAGCTACTCTGGGTGGTGAATCTTGGTTAGGGTGAAATATAGGAATAGTGATGATTCAGTATTTTTTTCATTTGTACTCAATTTAACCAACATGATGAAATGAAAGGAAAATATTTCAAAGACAGAAGACCTTCTGCTTATGGGAGCTTTCTTTGTTTTTCAAAATGAATCTAAGGACTCTTGCAAAAGTTTGAGGGAAGTCGGCTGTGAAAAAAAATCAGTGACTTTGTGGTGAAAGGTTTCCTGTTTTTTTGACTGTGGTAATAAACATTTGTCTTCATTCAGCAGATTCTCCAGCACAGGGACTGGGCCCGTCTGAGACAATGCGCTGTGGCTTGTCACCTTATATCTCACTAAAACACGTGATTTTTGTCACACCTTTCACAAATGCTAAATTTATCACACGTTTGAATGAAAAAGAAAGCATCCTGCTCACCCACTGGCCTGCGCTGATTTTGATATGTAAGTGTTTTGTGGACAGCCTGAGCAGAGCCTGGCAACTATAGCAACCCTTTGAATTCAGATTCACACAAAGGGAAGAGAACTGCTAACCTGAACTTCAAGAAGATGGAAAATGAACCTGTGTTAAAAAAAGGGATAATTGATTTTTAAGGTATAGATCTATATAAATTAATTTACTTTTCTAGAGAGTAGTGGGTGACTCAATACCTCATCTTTAAAAGCTGATGCCACACTAATTGTCTCAATTAATGGATATTCCACAAATATACAAACTCTATAATGGGTGAGTAATACAGGTGAATAGTTATTGACTTCTGGAGTGCTTTTATACTATTAACTTGTCACGAACACGGACTGAAATCCATGTCAGATCTTGTAGAAGACCCTATGCGATGCGGTAAGAGCTGGAGAAAACAGGAGGCGTGGTAAAAGGGAACACACAGGGGTTTAATAGTGCACAAAATAATAGTGACAGTCCGTGAGACAGTGTACAGGGAAGACAAAACGGCATCCAAATCCAAACGGGTCCAAGGGCAGGTCAAAGTACAGTCCGAGAGTCCATCAACAAGGAATCCATCCTGGGACGCGACAAAGTTAAAATCCCCGGGAGGGGGGAGCACACGGACAAACAAAACATGGAGGTCCAGGGGTGACAGGGCGAGATCCTCCAGACCCCGGGATCAGGAAGCGGGAGGTGTCGGGGATGAGGCCTATGCCCTCAGGAGACGGATGTAGGGTTTCCTGGAGCTAGGCGGGCCTCGCGACATCTTACCCTAATGATGAGCCCCGAGGACTGGAGGAACTGGTCTTTAAGTAATAATGCTAAAAGGGTACACCTGGGGAGCTTAATCACACGGAGAATAATGGGAGCAGTGGAGCGCCCTCTAGGGAGGGATGTCGGGCGTGACATAACTGCTTCTAGTTAAAAATGACTTCATACAAGTTCAATTAAGATTATCGTTTTTTGTAATAAGGTTTATTGAGTAAAACTACCAGAAATCACTTGTTTAAAAACAAAATATTACTATAATTGTAATTACAATGATAGGAATTACTGTAATTGTAATTCGAACTTGAAAAACCTTCCTACTTGCAACTAGTGCTTTACTGTTCTGTGGGTACATTTCTTTTAGAACAACTAAAAGAAAAAGATTAGCGATAAATAAACAAATGATTTTTAATCATTTTGACCTTTTGTGTTCAACATTAAAACTTCCTTCCTCTGTCAATCCTTGATGCATAGTGGGGTGTTTGTTTTGTTAAATAATTATTCAGAAAGTCTAGAGAGGCATAAAATTCAACTGACTGTATAAAACAGACACTTTGGTTTGCAAAGAACACACATCACCAGAGAGGGAACTGGAAAGCAATATTTAAGGTACATTTTACGAGCTTTTGATTGGTGCTTATGAAAGGTGCTGTGTGATTTAATGCTGAAATTTGTTATTTTTCGGCGCCTGTTGAGCCAGGCACCAGATCAATTCCTATAATTCTGCTGACTCCCCATCCCACTTCCCTCACTTCTGCCCCCTTTATTTCTCAGAATATAGCAGGGATTTCCGGATGACAAAGAACAGGCCAGGATCCTCCCAGGTGCAGATGCACTTTGAGGGTTCAGTGCAGTCTCAGAGACAAAGAAATTGCATCTGCTGGGTGGGCGCTGTCTTAGTCATGCTGCGAATTTGGTGATTATTAATAAAGATAAAAGGCAAGCCTGGGAGCTGACATGCCATCTGCCACTCCTGGAACAACAGCAATGGTAGATTAATCCAGATTAAATAAACAGAACAATAGTAATTCAAACAGGAGACATTTTTCTCTCTTCTTTACCTGATCATCAGTCAACAAATTTGATTTTCCTAGGCTCTTTGATTCATCACTGCCCCCCCTCCTGCTTTGAATACAGACCAGACTCACAGAAAAAGGACTGTAAAGCCAAGGTATTAATATAATCCCAGCATATAATATGAAATATCTTGTTGTAGTGTTACATAATTTCAGCATTGAACATAGTTGACTGTTGATATGCTTTTTATTCACTGGATCATGCTTTAATGCAAAGTTTAAGGCCATCACCGACTTTTAAAACCACAATCATTTGATTTTTTTCTTTGCTAAAATAAATCGTAAATAAATCGTAGTCTGAAAGCAGTCACTTGCCACATTTTCAGCAAGTCACAGGGAAGTGTGCATTTTTAAATTCACATATTATTTCATTTGGGACAACAACATCCAAAGATTGAAATATAAAATAAAAATAATGTTGAAAGAGTGTAAATAGATTTCAGTTTTAAATAGAATTAGAAATCTCCCAGTTGCATACAGTAAGTATGCAAGAATTTTGCTACTGCAGCACTAAATACGTTCAGGTGAAAAAAATAAATTGAAAGGTCACAGATTTAGTGATATCATCTCTGTTGGTATGTAGTCAAACTGGCTTTACTGATTTCCGAGTATTTTTTTTCAAATAGAGAGAAAAAACTAAACAACAACTTACAAAATGATACAACTCATTCACCATGAAGACAAATTAGGTTTCAAACAAAGCAGAACAGAGGCACGGATCCAGAAAAAGTCCATAATTAAGAAATGAAATACACAATTGCAAATGCATAATTATGTCACCCACATACAGCAGAAAACTGGTGAACGATACCATTGTGAAGCCAACAGTGACTCTGAAATATTAGTAAAGTGTTCATGCAACAGCAACGTCTCACTTCCTATGCAAAGCTGCTGTGTATGGGGGAGAAGCAGGACATAAGTCTTTACTGGAAAATGAGGAGTAACAAAGACAAACTTTAAGGCAGAATTCACTGTGATGAACCTCTTTGGTATTAATGCCAAGTTTTGAATCTGAACCAACTCAGAACATCACGCAGTCAGTACCATCCCAATAGTCAAGCATGGTGGTAAAAACATCAATGTATGAGCACGTTTCTCATCAGCATGAGAAAATCTCACTGGAGTCACTTAGGAAACTGAAATCGGGTCAAATTTTTTAATATTCCAGCCGGAAAATGAACTAAAGCACAAGGCCAATGGTCTGACAAGAATGTCTCTGAGAGGGCTAATCAAAGTCCACATTTGAATAGAAATAAATAAAAAAGTTTGATGATGGCAGATGAAATCTTATGACCCTCTATCATTGCACAGACAGACGCCACTTATGCTTTATGACTTTTCCATTTTTATTTAAATAATCAATTCATGTTTATGATTTTAACTAATATTAATTGCTACTTCAAAGTGCAAGCTTTAAAGCATCGAAATGTGTCAAATTGACAAAAATATCAATTTTGTAGACCTTGCCCTATGTATCCAATAGCTTGGATACAAATTTGAGACAAATTGAATAATAATAAAAACAAATTCTACATAATTTTTTTGTGAAGACAGGTCATGAAATGATATCGTTCGAATAACCAGACATTTTATAAAAAATATAAAAAATAATAAAAAGGTATAATAGCTACTGCAATTACTACAGAAAGCCTCTAGGCACTGCTTATTGCTGATAGGCAGTAAAAAAATCACCTAATATGGATATGTTTTTGATCGTTTCTTCACGTCGAACAAGGTAAGAATAATTGTGTTTTGCTGGGTAATTGATAAATTATCCACTGACATTGGATCATTAGATAAATAATGTTATTGTAATTGATTGCTTTGCTGCATTTTGGATTGGGAAAAGTCTCTATAAAGCTCTGGTTGTCTTGTTTCATTTGATATAATGTTAGTTGTGAAGTTTTCTGATTTTCCTGGAGAAAATACATTAAATGTGCTGTGCATGTATTTTTGTATCGATGCTCCCAAGAGTATTATGACAGTTTCTTTGAAAAAAGTTCTACTGGGGTGAAAAGACTTTTTGTCTGCTCTGATTTCATGGTTTGATTTGTGTGGATGAGTTTGAGTTTCATGGATGAAACCTTGTGGCTAGCTTTAAAAACAACTTGTTTATCTTAAGTGCACAATGACTCCAGGGCGCGGTGTGCTCAATCCCCGTGGCGACCCCACTGCACACTAATAGTTTTCGTCATAATTACAAGTAGAGCTCTATCACACAACAGTTTCTGCATACTGCAATATTCACATTTTCTAAGTAGCAAGAAAATAACTGAATCAACTATTTTGCACTGAAAAGACAATAGAGCAGGAAAGGATGTAGGGAAGGCCGCAGTAGTTGCATTCTGTGGGTGTCAGTGTCTGGCTGTAGTACCCAATGACTCTCCCTCCCTCATCTGTGTTCTGCGACAGTATGGCTCGGAGTCCTTCATCACTGGCATCTGTGTCAAGGATGAACTATATCCTGGGATCTGGGGTGGCTAGTACTAGAGCATCACACAAGGCTTGCTTCAAAATGTTGAAGGCCCCCTGTCTCATCACTGTTCGTTCGAACAATACAACTTTCCTAGGGAGCTTGTGAAGTGGGGTGGCAGTGGTAGCGAAGCCAGCCAGAATGCAATGGTAATATGACAAAAGCGCCAAGAAGGTTCTGAGTTGTTTCAGGTTTCAGGTTTCAGGGGTGCCGGCCAATTCCCACCCACTGACCTTGTCTTTCTGGGTGGTAATACCATCGGTTCGGTTGTGGGGACCTAAGAAGGAGACCTCCCTCTGCAGTAAATGACATTTCGAGTGCAGCTTCAGTTCTGCGGTGCTTACTTGCTCGAGGACCAGGAGTAGGATGTGAAGAGTGCAGTTGAAGGAGCTGACATGCACCATTAGGTCATCCAGGTAGACAAGGCACTTTGTCTGGGTAATGAATTCTAGGACCTTCTCCAGCAGCTGCTCAAATGTGGAGGGAGCATCACAGAAGTTGAAGAGTTTCCAGAGTCCTTGTCCAGTCAAGAAGACAATTTTTGGGAGTGCATCAGGTATCAGCTCAACGTACCAGTAGCCATTGTGGAGATCCAGTGATGAGAACCAGAAGCAACTGGCCAGGTAATTGAGGGACTTGTCAATCCGTGGCAGAGGGTAGTAATCTTTCAATGTGAAGATGGTCAGCTGATAGCCCACACAGAAGCACTACACTCCATCCCTCTTGTGGACCATCACAATGGGAGACCTCCACGGGCTGTCCAACAGTTCAATGGTTCCTGCTTCCTTCACGAGGCCCTGTTCAGCTGCCTGCAGTCTGGTTTCAGAGAGTCAGCGTGGGGTGTGTGTCATGGGCTTCAATGTGGTGGCGGAAGAAGCTGGTGCAGCATAGGTCCTCTGGAGCCACTGTGAAAGCATGCTGAAACTGCTGTAAGAGATCCCAGAGGTGCTCACCTTGCTTTTTCATCACACCATTCACGTCTTTCCCACACAGTTCAGATCACTGCTATCCTCATTTCCTGGCCTTGGTTCCACCTAGTGGTGTCTTACAGAGGTGGCATATCTTTGTCCCGAGCTTGTCCCACGGCACCTACCTTGCTGTAGCGTGGTGCAGCTCCTTCTCCAGAGCTATGGCCAAGTGGAAAACTTGGTGGGTACATAGCATGCTGACTGCTAGTCTGGCTCTGGAGGTGTCCTGGGTGCTGCCTGTGTTGGGAAGAGACTAAAGAGCTCACCTTTGAAGTTGCTTTGGCTTTCTGGACTGCCATGGGTTTCTCTGCTGTGCCTGCATCGATGTGAGCATGAAATATTCTTTGGCAGTGGAGTAGTTGCAAGAGGCCCTGAAGTGGAGAGGTTCAGAGCCTGGTTTGTGAATTCCGGGTGCCATACAGCGCTAGAGATGCATATTCAGCCCCCTAGCAGATGAATGGACCCTTTCCAGATGTCTAACTACCCCAAAGGTAGTTCAACCTTGGTGATCTCCTGAATGGGCGGGGACCCAGACCAGTCCTTTAAATTGCTGGTTCCCTTCTCCTGTGGCTGTACTCAAGTTCGTGGGGTGCAGCTGCACCTAAAAGGGCAGGTGAACAATTGTCGATGTTGACCCAGGGTCCCCACTAAGTCTCGGCATGGTGCTCCCTCAAATCTATCTGGAAGGTGGTAATACAACTCAGTGTCTGTTGTGTATGTGGGCTGCAGGTTGTGCACAAAAAGGCCTATGTGTCATGCCCTCTGCAGCCAGAGGGCGCTCCTTCTCTGTCCTGTCCCTAGTTTCCTGCCTGCTGTCCTTCCGGTCCCTCTCTTTCCCTTGGGCTATATATTTCCGGGTCTTGCACTCTGCCCTCGCTCAGCATTGATGTTCGGATGTCCTGAGACCCGCCTAGCACCAGGTCGCCCCACGTCCGCTACCTGAGGGCATAGGTTTCTATACGGCACTCCTGAACTCTTTGCACTACGAGCCCGGGCCTTTTTCCCGTCTCGCCTCTACGCATATGGGTCTTTTTCCGCTCTCCTGCTCTCCACGGTTAGTCCCTTTGGACATCCGTGACACTATGTTTATGTCCCAGGAGCCTGCCTGGGTGCCAGTGGCATCCCTCCTACACTGGTCCCCATTCGTTTCCTTGCTGTGCGGTTCTGGTGTCACTCTGAGATATCGACTCAACACTTTTCTTGTGTTCTGTGGCCTCTGGATGGAGCTTTGACCTTATTGTGTGCAGGCCTGACATTTTGGCTCCTGGCAGTGTCATGATTGTAATCCCTCCCTCTTATGGGTGCTCCGGCTCTTTCACATTTTAGTTGATTTTCCGCACCTGCTCCCTGTTCCAGCCCACCTTTAAAAGCCAGATGCTCGCTCTGTTCTGCGCTCTGCATTGGAACACGGATGCCCAGAGGCCCGCCTACCACCGAGTCACCCTACATCTGCGGTTAGAGGGCATAGGCCTCCTATTGGTGTTCTGAACCAGCCGAGTCCAGGACCTGGAGCACCTGGTCCCATTATCCCTTTTTTATTCCCTGTCCTTGCACCGGATCCCATTCTGGCTTTTAACTGTGTTTTGTTTCGTCTCCTCCTGCATTTCCTGGTTTTTGGACTTTTGGACTTCACCCCGGTTTTCCCTCTGGATTCCCTCGGATTTTTTCACCTGGACCATGCCCCCCCCAAGCACCAGTGCACACTTGTCATGCCCCCCTGTTCGTTGACCAGCCCAGTTCCTCGTCTCCTCCCCGTGTCTGTTCACTCCTTTCCAGATTGTGCTGTCTGCATAGGGTCCTGAAGAACGCTTTGTAACAGGCAGTGGGGGGACAGAGGCACTCCTCAAAAATCTTCTCCACAGCTTGGGCCTCTTCGTCTATGCACTAGCTAGCTGTAATGCCATCTCATCTTCCATCTAGCCATTAAGGTTAATGACTAATTCAAATTAAATTAATTAAATGCCTCACAGGGGCCTTGTCCTGTATAACGCCCCGCTGCCTGCAGTGCAGCACAGTTACAGCACTCATTCAGCCTCCCTGCTTCATGGCCTTTCCCACTAGGCCTCTGCATACCCCAGCTTTTCCTGACTACAGTGTCTGGCCTGCTCTTCTCTCACTTCGAACTGTTCTTTTGTTGACTCATTGTCACGGATGTCAGAAAGGACGAACCGTGGAATGACAGGAGAGAGTAAGAGACCCTATGCGTAGCGGCGAGACGGGGGTTACCCCGGGCTCAGCTGTTCAGGGAATGTCGTATAGAAACCTATGCCCTCAGGTAGCAGACGTGGGGCGACCTCGTGCTAGGCGGGTTTCAGGACATCCGAACATCAGTGCTGAGCAAAGGCAGACTGAAAGATCCGGAAATATATAGCCCCAGAGAGAGAGAAACACCGGAAGGACAGCAGAGAACCGGAAATGAGAGACAGGACAGAGAAGGAGCGCCCTCTGTCTGCAGAGGACGTGACACTCATCATACTTCCATTTCTTACGCTTTAGTATATTTGACAAATCTCTCACTTGTAATGATGTGGACACCGTTTTACTTTTTCTTTTCGAGGAGTAATCTCACTGTTTAAGGCTTTCAAGTATTTCAGCAATTTCGGCCCTTTGTTTCAGCATGTCTGTGTGAGGGAAAGTGTTGTCTCAGCAGTCTTCCATGCTGACTTCAGTTGGAAGGAGGCTGGATAGATCCCACTAACTGACAGGAATGTAATTGTTGTCAAACCCAGTTCGGTGACACTGACAGAGAAGAGGCAGGAGGCAGGTTTGCAGCTTCACAAAAGTAGATGTTTTATTGCCCTTTTAGTTATGCCAGCGTCACACTACAGGACTCGACACGACTTCTAGTCAGAGAGCATGTAAAATTTAAAGACTGCAGTTGCTGAATCTTGCTGCCTTTTCTGTCCTAGAGGGTGTCAGATTAAACTATTAGGAATTGCAGGGGGTGACTAATTACACGATTCCCTCACAGCTTTTCATCACGGTTCCAAATTGCGTATTGCACCGCGAAAGTACCAAGAGGTCACCTCATTTTGGCAGCCAATTGACGTGTAGCACACCGGAATAAAGAGGAGCTCTGCACAAAAGTAAACAAACAACATGGAGATCAAGCATGTAAACATCTCGGAAATGTAACACAGGCATTGTTTTCCATAAATAAACATCTTCAAAAATATAATTCTTCTTTATAAATATAGAACAAATTTACAAAAATAAAACACAGTTAAAAATATAAAACACCTTTAAAACAAATATTGTAAACAAATTAGTATTGTGCTATAACGTGTAATATAATGGGCACATTATCTCACAAGTACACATCTGACTCACTGCCCACCCCTACAACTGGTGACTCGCTACGAGAAAATCAGACCTGTTTGTAAACTACATGTAAAACATGTAAACTACATTGAAGATAATAGAGAGGTTTACTCCAGTCTGAATCGAGGAACTGAAAGCTGTGAGACATCCCCACTAACAAACACACCACCATGCCAAACACTGTTGGTTTGATTTCTAAATAAACTACTTACAGTATATTTATTAGATTTAAGCTTTTCAGATGCATTCAACTAACGCCCATTTCCAGACATCAACTGAGCACATTTCTAAATTGATATGAGAGTCATACTGGTGATAAAAAAAGCGAGGAAAGGATTGAAGAGTTTTCCACCAAGTCCTGGACTTCAAAGAAGAAAACATCTTTTTGCTCATAGAGCACGACTGGAGGCTTGATCTTTGATCAGGGTGAATCAAAGAACAACCAATGCGAAAAAGAAGTTTGCAATTCAAAGATCAAAATCTTTACGACACAGTGAAAGTTAGATAATAACACTAATTCTTCATGCCTCAGGAATGTATTTGAACAGAAGCTGAGGCGTGTCATCATTTTTCACTTACTGTATCAGTTTGGCATGTATTGCGCTTTGTACTCTTATATGAGTCAAAAGATTTTTCCCTTAGAGTTTTTATCTGGTAGTTATTATTATTGTTACCACCACAGACTTTGGTTTATTTATTAAAGAAACCTGAGGACTATTTTAATCATACCCTCATGATTTATCTTCAGTTGCAAGATTGATGTTATTGATCCTAACTAGTAAATTACAGCTGTGCTGTGTATCCCAGAGCAGATGATGTTAAATGTGATATGTCTTAAGTATGATTTGGAGGAAGGGAAGAGAAGTTCTTCAACAACCAGTTTACAAAATATGTGCTTAGAGTTCACTTGCAATCTGCAACTTATAAAGCACATGAAAAACTGCACCTAGCTCTGTAATACACATTCACGTTTCCCAGGTGGAATTTATTTCAATGAAGAGTAAAGCTCTTTACACAGAAAAGATTTTGAAAATAATCCATTAGGCTCTCCCTACTCATGCACATGCACATTTAAAGGCCTTGAGCAGTAATACAGTATATAATCAAGTGGCAAAAACATTTCTTCTCAACTTTGTGTAAGAAATAGTGTTTTGTTCAGAAAAAACAATTCTGTGGTCAAACTTTAGTGCCAGTTAACAAGCTTACTTTCCTTGTTAAGTACTGGTGTCGACTTCACCTGGGTGAGATTAGAAAGGAATGAAACAAGCAACTGTTGGCTGGGAAGATGTGATTTAGAAATGTTAAGGTTTTATTAAGGTTTGTATGGAAGTCACTCATAACAGAAACAAGACTCTTGCCATCTGGTGTGTGCCAGATGTTTTCTGTAGCAATCCATGGAGCCTGCTTATAAACATACAGTAAAACTAATTAAAGGATTACTTCCCATTTTTCAAAGGACTCTGTACATTATTTTTCTGACTGTGTATTGAGATGCATTGTCCTACTGTCTAGACAGGCCCCAAGTTAAACTATTCAGAGTCATTCAGCAGGTAAAGCACAAGAAAGACAGACTGACAGTGAGTAAAACCAAATCTCTGGTTCCAAATAAATTGCCACTTATTGAAACTGCAGGGAAAGGAAATACTTTGGTTTCTGTTGAAATATAACAATTTATTGTATTTTTAAACTATATGGATTGTATATAAATCCCTTGACTTTTCACAAGCCCTCCAGTGCTTCTCCTGCCTGGCTTTGCCAACAGATTGACATTTCAAACTGTTGCATATTCATGAATCTATAAACTCACAGCCTATCACTTTGGTCTTTCCATACAAAACAGGACCAGTTTGTCTCTTCAGTTCCCTTTCCAAGTCCCCAGAGGTCACCTGTTTATGCTGTTTCACTTGTGAAAGATTTTCTTTCATTATTTAACAATAATCTTCCTTCCAATATGTTTCAATGATCAGAAAACCTCAATGAAAGATACCCGAGACAGTGTCTCCAAACTATTTTAAAGTACTGTACAGTAGTTTGGTTTGAGTTACTCTGTATTTTGTTTTAGAGTTTTCCTATTTAATCTTAAGTGCTGCGTGTCCTACTTGATTTTTCCATCTAATTTCCTATTTTCATTTCAGTATAACTTTTTTTTCATGCTATCTTAGAATAAAGCTCTCTTGTAATGTCAGAAAAATTCTGTAACCTGAGCCAGGGAATGCAAAACAGGAGGGCTTTACAGTGTTACACAGAATAATTGGACTTTATTGAGTAAAAGACACAGTGCGAACTTGTTTCCTCTTAACACCTACAGTATGATGTAATTTTTTTTTGCTGAACCTACTTAGAGCCAATTTAGTGCCAATTTAAGTTGTTGAGACAACTTAGAGCTAGTAAAAAATCTAACCATTTGGGAATCCTGTCTACATGATCAAACATACTACTGTGTTCGTCTGAAGATTCAGTCTGCTCAGCGTGACCCTTACTGTTCAAATGCATTACTTATTATGTTTTTTCCTATTTTTCTTTGCATTGCATGCAGTGTTTTTTAAATCCCTCTTGATATGTTTGGCCCTGAAGGGACGTTAACCACAGCCATAGACGTTGCTTAGTAGATTGTGCACAATAATAAGCTAAAGCATTTGCATTCAGAATGTATGAGACTAATGCAGCATTTGGGATAGCTTCTGGGTGGCATCTCAGATCCAGAAATTACAGCAGGGGGAAGTGAAAAGTGCAGGCATATAGTTTGTTAAAGGTGCAGACTCTTCCAAATGTCAGCTTGTCTGAATTAGGCAACAACTTCAACCTAGGTGCTAATTTTAAAACACAAACCCCACACTTCGTGGCTGTCTTTATTTCTCCTCAGGGAGAATTCACCATCATGTGTTTGCAGCTTGACAAGAGTCAAAGAAATAATGGGTGTCATTAAAGCTGACAAAGATTCATTTCACTCGGTTTTTTGTTTTTGGTATTGGTGAATGCAAAATATTTTAACGGAGAAATGCACTTCCACATAAAAGAGACAATTCCAAATTGAAAAAAAGCAAACTATTATGAGATTACAAATCATGACAGGTATGCATTTTGCCCTTGAGCTAAATTGAGCTCTTTCATCCATCAACAGAAAACAATGTATTCCTTTAAGGGTAGTTAAAAAAAAACAGAGTCTGTCTTGGTTAGCAGTCTATTGCAAAGTGCACTCACACCTTAATAACACCAATTAACAAAACTAACTTGTTTTTGGAAGGTGTGAGAAAACTGAGCCACCTGGAGACACCCTAAAGCCGACATCACACTACATGACTCGACACAACTTCTAGTTGGGGAGCATGTCAAATTTAACGACTGCAGTTGGTGAATCTCGATGCCCTTTCTGTCCTAGAAGGTGTTAGATTATACGACTAGGAATTGCAGGGGGTGACTACACGATTCCCTCACGACTTTTCATCACGGCTCCAAATCTCGTATTGTGCCTCAAAAGTACCGCTGGGTGGACTCATTTTGGCAGCCAGTCAACGTGGAGCACACCAGAATAAGAGGAGTAGCACCGCACGAATGTAAACAAACAAAAAACACGAAACATCAAACAGACATCTGTGCTGGCTCCAAAGTTGAACGAGCCCTCTTCTCCATTTGCACAGTCCAAAACACTCGCTTTCCTTCTTTCCTTGCAGCTGCCATTGTTCTTCACCGTTTCTGGGCACTGTATGCATTGGTAGTTCAGGCGGGTAGCTGCATCAGCATGCATAGGCTGCAAAGGAACAAGTAATAGGTTTATTCCATGCTGAAAAGAGAAGAAAGAAAACACAATGTTTCAGCTGTGGAGCCTTCTTCAGGTGTCCTGAAGGCTCCACGGCCGAAACGTTGTGTTTTCTTTCTTCTCTTCAGCATGGAATAAACCTATTACTTGTTCCATTGTATGCATTGTACTTCTGGTTGAGCGCTCATTGGCTGCTGATTGTCGCAGACACAAGAGCCCACCCCTACGACTTGTGACTAGCTACGAGAAAATCATACCAGTTTGATTTTGTTGTAGCGAGTCGCAGAGTCATAGAGGCTGTTAAGAGCCCTGTTAAACACAGGGAGAACAGGGAAACACCTCAAAGAATCCCAACTCAGGACCCAAAACCTGTGTTTTTTTTATTTTGCCTTCATGTTATTTTCCTGTGGCCTCCATTACAAACGCTCCAGGAGATAAGGATGCAGTCCCAGCGATGAATTGATTTTGCCTATTTCAGCTGGAGAATACGGTATATGAACTGTGGTAGTTGTCAAACTACTGTAGTTTCTCCACGTATTGTGTGAGCTATTAAAATGACACTTTGCTCCCTGTCATTCTGTTTCTACTTTATTATTGCATTACTTTTAATGATGTGTGGAAAACATCTGAGCAAAACTGGCAGCACAATTAAATTGTTAAATTTCATAATTTAACATCCCTCCCCTTGGCATGTAGGCAGAATCTCAGCTGCAATCACAATACTGTATTCAGCGAAGCTAAGGAAGCAGCAATTGACTTCTGCCTTGTCCACAATGACGAGAACACACTGATTAGCAATCAGTGGCACAATGCATTCTAGAGCATATGCATGAACTGCTGGAAGGCAATAAGTCGGCTTTCAAAGCCTGTCCTGTTGCCCAGATGTTAGGCAGGACATCTGATTATCTGGACAGTGCTATGTATACCACTTTCAAGAAGCTAAATATCGATCTCATTGGGGATTTGAAAATGGTAAACACTTAATCATAACACTGTCAAATGAGCCACCAACTACAGCGAAGGAAGAAACGGTGCACACTCTCTTTCAAAAGAAAGGAAAAACAATTGTATACAACAACAAACAGTTGACACTGGCTCAGCCATTCTTTTTTTTAAAAGCTCTTCTACGTACTTTATTCAAATATCGAAGGGCAGCAGCAAAATCATCAAATAGAAATTCTCCTAAAAATGTATGAATGCTTTCAAGAGGTATGAATAATATTTTAACACAGCAATTTGCGTTGGCTGCAGTTCAGTCTGTTCCTGATGGGAATATTGTCCTCAGTATTGACTGATTACTTCACAAGAGGAGAAAGGCGACATTGCTTTTTAGCTCTCCATTTCCAAGTGCATTTACAATTTCTTTAAACATTTCCATAAAGAAAAAGGCAAACCTCGACTGCTGCATTTACTTTTTGTACCAGAGAAAAATTGAGGAAATTGGAAATGAGGTACAGTATATATAGAGAAGCAGTGGTTTTGCAATGTACTACAACGAGTAACTGCAACTTTCAAGATTCAGAGATAATGGAAACAGTACACAGTATACTGGGACCGAAAATAACTTTCACTGAGGAGCAGGTGCCTTTTCACAATTAGAAGAACAGAAGTGCTCTCTTCAACACATCATCAGTAGGAGTTTCACACACTACCTGTCCTCTGCAATGGTGGTCCATTACCTTTTGTAATATAGGATGAGGACTTTGTGCCCATATCATTGGGTGATCTTCATTTGTTTTTAGAGTGCAAACGTCATTCATGAAATTCAAATTGAGATTTTCTCATTGCACCTTTCTCATTGACATGGGTTCATCAAAAAGGTAAGAATTCTGTCGGATTTCTTTTGATCCTCTGGATCAGTCAGAGTGGAGCCTTCTTATAGTAGGATATATGCTACTATACCCACCTTGTGATTCACTTTACATTTTTTTCCATTACATCAGTTGGTTGGCATCATCCAAGATAAATTAAATTAAAAATGAACTTCTCAGTGAATTGGTCTTTACATGTAGAGAAACTGGTCTGTTAATCTGTCAGATAATGTGGTTTACTTATTGTATAGGATGTTCATGGGAAAACATACAATCTTTTTCTCTTTGTCTACCCATGAAAGAGTGTCACGTCCGACATCTCTCCCTAGAGGGTGCTCCACTACTCCCGTTATTGTTTCTGTAATTAAGCTTCCCAGGTGTACCTTTTTAGGTTTATTATTTAAAGACTAGCTCCTCCAGTCCTCGGGGCTCATCATTAGGGTAAGGATGTTGTGGGGCCCGCCTAGGACCAGGAAACCCTACGTCCGTCTCCTCAAGGCATAGGCCTCATCCCCGACACCTCCCGCTTCCTGAGCCTGGGGTCTGGAGGATCTCACCCCGTCACCCTTGGACCTCCATGTTTTGTCTCTCCGTGTGTTCCCCCCTCCCGGGGATTTTAACCTTGTCGGGTCCCAGGATGGATTTCTCGCTGATGGACTCTCGGACTGTGCCTGGACCTGCCTTTGGACCCGTTTGGATTTGGATGCCGTTCTTTGTCTTCCCCGTTCACTGTCTCACAGATTGTCACTGTTATTTTGTGCACTATTAAACCCCTGTGTGTTCCCTTTTACCACGCCTCCTGTTTTCTCCAACTCTTACCGCATCTCATAGGGTCTACTACAAGATCTGACACGGATCTCAGTCCGTGTTCGTGACAAAGAGCTGTCAGTTTTGAGCTATGGAATACTGTGATTTTATTCCTAACCGATCCACAGAGATCATTGCTGTGAAAAAACATAGAAATTTGTGTTTTTGCTCAGTGGGTGAACTGCTTCAAGATTTTCACTAAGAAATCTGTAACAGAAGTCTTTTGCCACTTGAAGAAGAACAATTCAAAGAGATTTCCATTGATTTCTCTCCAACCTCAGTCTGCCTAAAATAAAAAGTTCAATGTCACACAATAGTTGCTGTCTAAGGTAGTACGAAACTGCCCAATAAGGTAATTCACATTTACATTTTCTCTGTGTACTGTATGTTCCCAGAATTAAAACAAAAGGTGTTTGTAAAGATGCAAAACTCCCTTGGAGTATAGAAGGCTCGACAAACACCTGTGATGTTCCTTTAGGGATTTCACACCTCCCTTGTTTTGTTGTTTAAAATCAAACCATTTATACAATAGGAATATAATATTAAATAAGGTTCAATGGTAACATTTCCATATTTTTCCAGTACATAAATCACACCAAAGGTATAGACTCTCTATCATCTACATATTTATGCTAGTAGTGACATGAATGAGTAAATGTTCTAACAAGTCACTGTTAACCAGCCTTATGTAGATTCAGAGACAGAGGTACTGTATGTCTTCTGCACTCATACCATGGAGTATGTTACACCTGAGGCTGGCGTGAGTATCATCATTCCCTTGAAGCCATTAATCAATCTGTCTAGAATATCCCCTCTAATACTCTAGTCTTTCTCTCAGGCCTCTGAAACAGGTTCATCTAAGGTAAGAAACTGGGTCTAGGGGTTCTCTGCAGTTACCTGTACATTCTTCAATCACCTTATTTAACCTTATTAAACACTCCTGTCTTGCATGTCCTTGTCGAAATCAGGGCCGAGAGAAAGAAGCTCACAAAGTCCACCATAAAACATTAACATAAAAATGTTACAAATGAGACAAGGTCATTGAGGTCACCTAGCCCGTTTGTTAGATATTACAGTTTTGGTACCCATTTGTACAACAAAGAGAAACAATTCTCTAATCTCACAACAATTCAGCTCAGAAATTTGACGTACTGTAGCAAGCACAAATTCAACCTAATAAATGATACAGTTTTGTTCAGCAACACAGTCACAAAGCCTCTGGCTATGCAAATTGATATATTTATCTTTAATCATCTACAATTGGCTGTTGCGTAGTGTGTTATTCTAATGAGCTCCTTGAAGATGGAAGAGATCCTCTGTCATGTGGCAGGGAATGAAAAACTGCACATTAACAGCCAGATGCTGGAGTGTGTGTCTCTCTGGTGGGGACAAGGTTATAAGGGTGTTATAGGCATGCAGATAGCTGCTTGCAGGGGTAATATGATAGGTGTGGATCTAAACGTCTGGAGTCTAATACAGCTAACAGTCCCCAGCAGTTATTACTCAGTGAACTAGACAAAATTGTCTGAGAATGAACTTGTTTCTCATGGGGGATGGTTCATTAAGATTCAGCTCTGTGTGGTTTTCAAGGTTGAACAACTGAATAGCTGTTTCTTTATCTACTGTTCTAATTAAATGCCAAACATTTTTTTAAATAAAGCTTTAATAGGTTTTATTTTTCACAACTTTCATTGTAGAAAATTCCCCAGACTACAGATACTCCATTAAAACCCTAAATAGTGGAAGTACTGATTTAAGAAAACAAGACTTAAAACCTTTTCAAATTCAACTTCTCAATTTTTCACATACATGTAAAAACAATATTTTAGGCATTAATGCAACAAATCTAGGGTACATTCACCACATATAAGAGCTAGGTAATGACTTTGTTAATGTCTTGAGGATTTTGAATACTTGTATCAGATCTCCTCACAGTCTCTGTTGAAATTCCTTTAGCCTGTCGGTGTAGGACATTCTCTTAAATCCCAGAATGCACCTGGTGACTTTCTGTGGACTGATTCCAGAGCATTGATACAGTAGGTTTTCTATAACATTAACCAGTGACCAAAATTGTACACAATATTCTAAATAAGGCCTTACTAGTGTGTTTATACAATTTTATCATAACATCCCTAGATTTCAATTCTACACTGTTAACTTTATATCCTTGCATTTTGTTTGCCTTCTTAATTACTTCAACACAGTATCTAGAGGATGTAAATGACATGGCAAAATAAACACAGTTTGTAAATCTCTCATACATAGCCTCTTCTTCATATTTTGTATTTATAGTTTATGTTTTACTCCCTGCATGCAAAACCCTGCACTTGTCTACATTAATTGCCATCTACCTGGTGTCTGCTTAGTGATGAATTTCATCTAAAATCTAAATCTTTTTTAATTCCATTTACTGCTTCTGCAGTGTTTGCCAATCTTCCTAATTTGGCATCATCCGCGTGCTTGACTTGTTTACTAACTGTTCTGGACTCTAGATCATTGATATAAATTAAGAAGAGCAGTGGTCCTGGTACAGATCTCTGGGTACCCCACTAATTACATTACCCCAATTATAGTATTCACCCCTTAACTCTAATCTCTGGTTTCTATTTAATAACAAATTCTTAATCCAAACACATTGCCAATTGATGTAGACAAATGTAGAGTATTACACGTAGGTAACAAAAACATATAATAATATGTAACTATGAAGAAGAACAAGAAAAATAATCTTTATTAGAATATTGTCAGTTGTGATCACCTTGATACAACAACATATTACTCAGAAAAACCAGATGCATTCGTGGTTTAACTCTGACAGGCTAAAAGAACCTACTTAGCCTTGAACAGAGAAGACAATATGGACTCCTGACTGTGGTAATATGAAACATGTAACTCATCTATGATGCTGAAACCCAGTCCATCACCTCATTGAAGAAATATCTGATCCATGTGTCTCAGATTAGCTTCATGGACACCAAACAAGCTTCACAGTTTCCACTGGTTAACAAAATTGGTTTTGTTCTTTGTGAAAAATCATGGAAACCATACTATTAGAAGTGTCAGGTCCTGCTCTTCTTCTCTACTCCTCTTATAATAAAACACTTAGCAAGCCCATTTCCTACACAGATGGATTTAGAAATAGACAGACACTTTAGAGTTAACATATGTCATTCATCATCGATCATCATTTCAAAGATCATTTTAATATTATCATAATCTTAGAGCAAAAGTTAAGGGATTGTGGGTCCGGCATTTTAAAGATCTTGCAACTTTAACATAAACCTTTTTGTTCAGCAACGAGACTGAAGAAATGTCAGTGCAGACATATCCAATTACCGCCATGTTTGACCACGAATAACATTTGTACATTTTCTGTTTGATCTCAACCCCTTTTTAAATATATTGGAAAGACTTAAAGTCAGAAGAAAGCTAAACGAGTGACCTTGCCTGTGCAATCATCACTACATCAAGCACAGCAATGCTTCAACTCATGGTATTTGAGTAATGGGATAGAAGGGCACTCCAATAACACCCAATCTGTTGGACTTTTAAAACAAACAATTCCAGCACTGGCACAAACTGCTAGGGATACAAGCATCGGCATGAAGCACTGGTAAAGGAATCTGGGCTTAAAATCACTGATCACTGTGTTTTAATGGGCACAAATGTGAGAACACTCTCAACACAAAAATGAGCCAAGTGAATTAACAGTAATACTGCAATCATCCGAGGCTCAAGTGATCTTTTGTCTCTGATGTGCTTTGCTGAAGAGCCAGACACTGTAAAATAAGTGGGTCTATTGTTTTTTGTAAAGCCCTTGGAGATACTGTCTGATAAAAGATACCACACATAAAATTGATTCTTCTTTTTCTTTTTCTTTGCTTTCTTGTTCTATTAGCATTATTTACTCTATGCGGTACCTGAATCAAACTGCATTAGATAAATACATTTAAATGTATTATTGAGGGGTACATACTAGATTTTGATACAAGAGCCCACCACTCTTTTCATTTATTATAATCTGTGCAAAATCATGATGCTTTATAACACAATTCCCCAGCACAATGACAGAGACTGATCTGTCCACGTCCCAAAGGTGCCATTATGTGAAAAAGTCAAAAGGGGAGGAGAAGAGAAAGTGTGTATAGAATCCAAATTATATAAAGTAGATCTGCACAAACAAACATAGTCACAGGGACTGCAGAATATTGTGTCAAACATCCTGTAATGCTTTCCATGAATTCTTCATGTTGTCTGGCTGCTGTTTAACTTTCTCAACATTCGTCCAGTAAGCCACTATGGCCTGGATGACATCAGGACTCTTTGAAGGCCACACTATGTGTGTTAATTTTTAAATCATCCTCTTTATATTCCCAGTGAGTTTTTCATTCTTGGGCTGTATGCCAGAGGGCTTTGTCATGTAGAAATAGGAATTCTTGACCAATGAGATGAACAGCTGAAGTAATGGCTTGATGGATCACTCTCTAGTGCAGCTGTTCTGCATTGATGGTTGTATTTCTCTCCAGTCTGTCTTTAAATAAACTGCTAATTTGACCATATCTTCAGGTTTGTTTCTTTTTGTTTTTGTTTTCGGCCCCTTCTTAGGAAAAATTTCTGAGTAGCTGCAAATTTTGACATTTTGATCAGTTCATTTTGCTCTAATGTACATCTTGCTATTAACAAGTATTACCTATGTTTGGAGCAAGGTCATTTTCTATTGGGCCGAAGCCCATCACAGAGAGCTTTTATCCTGCGCAACATTACATCACTTTTGAATAGTCTTGTCTTTCTTTCTTTATCATTTCTATTCTCTGTTGTACCAGCTTCACAATCCCTTTACATTTTAGCCAGCTACTTTGCAAATGCAGAAAGCAATGTGAAGTCTGGCTGCAATCAGCTGATAGGAGTAAAGTGAATACTTTTAATCAAAACGTGGATGCTCAAACGTAATACTTTTACGGGTGCATTCAAATGAGCAAAAAACTAAGGAACATCAAAAACTAAGAACTGAATGCAAAAGTATTCACCCGCCTGAGTCAATACTTAGTGGAAGCACCTTTACAGCTGTGAGTTTTTTTTGATAAGACTCTACCAAGTCTCCCCCATTCTTTTTTTGCAAGCTCAATTGAAGGGGTTGACCACTTTTGCAAGGGACTGTACAGTATATAATCACTGCGCTGGACTGGCATAATGTGATTGGTTGTCCATTGTGCCAATTCCACACAATGGACAATGGACTGCTTTAGACAATTTTCATTTATACAAATTTTCTAATTCTGTCATGTATACTTTCCATAAATACTTCCAAAACTGTAAAATTTCTTTGTGTGAAAACTATGTATTAGTTGGACTGATGATAACTAAAGCAAAAAAAATGGCAGAACTATGGATTAAAAAACCTTTATAAAAACAATAATAAAACCTTTAAACTGTGGAGTTATTACACAGACAATTTTCTGTTTTAGGTACTGTACTAATCTTTGGGCAAATCAATAGCAGTTAAGACATTCCTGGCAGTTTTCTTTTTGTGCTATAAGGCAAGTACTGTAGCTGCTTTAACAAGTTACACCTCACATTGTGAGATCTTGCATTGAATCATTACCAGTGAGTCCAGGTCTTCTGTGTGTTCTGGGATACCTTCAGGTGAAGGCCCATAGTTCTGTGCTATACAGAAGCATGGGGCAAAAGGTAGGAATGGGAGCACACAAGTGTCCTCCCCTTGTACAGAATACCATGCCAATGGAGCTTTTTGAAATCTTAAAAGACTTAACTTGTCTGCTTCTTAACATAAGATCAAGGTAAGGAAATAATTTAAAAACAGGGAAATATTTTCTCTGCACAATAAAAAGGACTTTCATTTCAATTTCTATTCAATTTATACATTTAATTTTAGAATGAAATGACCCTCAATATCAGATTGCTTGTGCTACTTTCTCTCTTACAGCTGAAGCGAAAATAATATGGGGAAGGCAGACATACAGTATTTACCACAACAATTACAGTACATTGCAATAGAATGTAAATGAAAGGGAAAGGGCTTATGTTAACTAAGTCTTAATAAAATTAAACACATCTATTTTAACCTGACAGTGTAACATAAGTTAATTTGTGTTGAATATTGGTGCTTTTGCCATGCAATATGGAGTCCCATCCAGAGTGTGTCCTGCATTTTGCCCGTTGCTTGCTGGGATAGGCTCTGGCTCCCCCGTGACCCTGTACCGCCAAAGGTGGTTAGAAAATGGATGGATGAATGATGGAATGGCTAACTCTCTTTAAAATAAAATATTTTCCCTATTAAGACAATATATCTACTTGTTAATATGAAATAGAACTGATCTTTAGTGGTGTGGAATATTGCATATTTTATGGAATTTGTTTAATAAAGCAGATTCCTCTTAATGGAGTTATTAAACAGAAGTTCAGGATGAGGTCAAATTCTAATCTTGTCCACATGATTATCTCACCTTCTACACTCATCTTTCCTTGTACCACTTCCTCCACCCCACCTTTGCCCTGTGCAGCGACTTCCTGGAGCATTCCTCACAAAACAGGGTGAAGGTGTCCTAATCTGACGTAACTGTCACTGTACTGTGAGGCTTTTTCCTTAACCAGGTGAGTTGCACAACTTTTAATGCGCTATCCCTGCAATTCTGCCCTCTTATTAATTCGATTTTGACAAAGTTGCTGATATCAGAATGTTAGTTATCTCATAATCTTACGATCCCAATATTACTTGATTTGTTTCTGGCTCAGCTTGTGTTCATACATATGATATACAGTATGACTTGAACAATATTTCTAACACATTAAGTAACGATGTGGAAGAGTGGGTGGGGATTTAGGCTGGAGTTTCTAATCCAGGTTGGGTCCAATTCAGGAGTACTCTGGAGCAAGATATTGTGCTCACGTTGCTCCGCCAAATACAATGCTGTACACATACTCTTTTATTATCAATTTTACTAAATTCAATCAAATCTTTTTTTTGGCAGTGAAGTACAAGGGGGATAAAGCATTGAAGCGGATGTTTTTCTTGTTGATCCCATTACTACACTGAGAGAGAATTGTTCTGAATCATAAAGCCCCTGTGGAATACATATAATAAGATAAATATCAAATCCAGATCATCTATTTAATTCAATGTGAGGCATTGAACAAATAATACTGTAGCAGACAAACAAAAAGCACTGGTGAGCTGAAAAGTCCCGTTAGCCTTGTCTGTAATTCCTCCTCCAGCTCCTGGTGTAGGATCTCCAGAAACCCATGGTACAAAAACTCTCCCAGGGCTGGTGACCTTTGCCCTGGAAGAGTATATTCTTCTAACAAAAGCCCCTACTTTCCAGTGCATAAAGTCTCAGCACAGTAGCAACTGACATTGAAAACGTAATGCTAATTAAAATCACTCAGGAGCCTTAAATACTCAAGCGGCAGAGATAAATAATTCAAAATGCCTTCATTGTTCTCCGTATTACTAGCACATCGCTTAGCTCACAAATAACACGTTAAGCTGCAACTGATAGAAAAAACTGACAAAGGCAGGAAAAGCAAATTAAGGAAATGATAACAGAAGAGAACATATTCAGACTTCTTGTTCTGACGCCAATGTTATTACCTCTGTCAGCCGGGAGAGTGGTATTTTCCATGCCAGTAAAAGCTACTTTGCTGTCACCAAATATGCTTTATGAATCAGATAAAGTGCATTCAAATGAGAAGAAAGGGGTTGAATTGATGCTACTGTCCCCTGTTAGTGACATGATATCACAGTAGAAAATAAAGTACAGTGGGATGATAACAGCCTGCACAACCACAGAAAAACAGATGGTGCAGTTAATTCGTGCTCTCCAACATACAGTACTTCTGCTCCTAGTTTTATTTTCACAACACAAGGTTAAGTCCCTGGTCCAGGATAGAATTTTTAATCATTATATTATTTACATACAGTATAAACCTTCACTGCTGTTATTTTTATCCTTAAAGTGGAATTGTTTTCCCTTAGTGAGGGCACAGAGATGAAGAGCTGAACTCACATTGCCTTCAGTGATGATTGAAGCCTGAATCAGGAAAGAAGAAGACGAATGTCAGAGTGGGAGCATCTGGGTCAGTTTCCTGACAGCTCTCTGAATGCACACAGCTAAATCATGGGTGCTCTGGGTAGCACCATTAAAGACAAAATCATTAGCTGTACACATTCCGCAAAGGCTGCGGTTTTAACCTCAAACTCAATTTTTTTTTTGGAAAGAACCAAAGGCTGCTGTTTTAAACCAGCTGCGTATAACTGAACTGAACAGCAAGAGGTGTCTAGCGGGTTTGCCTGGAAGCTTGAATTCAAGTCATTTCCAGCTGTGGCGCTGGCATTTCTGCAAAATATAGAAAACAGCTCTCTGCTTTTTGTTACAGGAGGTCAATCCATCTGCAGTTCAAGTTGTTTTACCAGGTCTTTGCACCTGGAAGCGTACTAAGAAGAGTGTAGGAGGGTGAAGTGAGTAAATCCAGCTGCCACATTAGCTATGTCCTGTATTGCCACTCATTTTTGTACTCAGCTGTTTTGATAGACACTGTTTTTCCCAAGACGTATCTCAGTGGTAGACAATCACAAGCTCTGATTAAATTGAGAGTCGATATAAAGGTTTCATACTTATTCTGTCATCTCACAAATGACATACACACGAAAAGTTGGCAGATGTACAGTATCTTATGAAAAATAAAATAATAAGATTAGCTCCAGATGGAAGTCAGAATTAATGTCTTTCTCGTGATGATAAAAATGATGTTTAACCACTTATTGCAAAAAGCTCCACATAATGTAGACTGCATTGGATTTAGCGAATATATTTACTCTGCAGTGTATTCATAGTATTTTACAATTGCAAAACTACAAAAACCTAATGACCCGATAAACAGACATTTAACTTAAGGAAATTTATTTTTAAAGTGTGCTGTCACAGTTTGTTTCTTGTCCTTTGAGACAATGCAGCTTGTAAAGATTTTGTGCTCGTGGACTTAATTGAATAGACGCTTGCCGATGGGAAGATTAGTGAAGGAAGAAGACCCTTCAAATTGCAGCTTTCGAAGAACTAAAGAAATGCCACTCCAAAGCAGACCTGGGTTAAATACATCCATCATCCATCCAGTTTCTAACCACGTCATCCATTTCAGGGTCACAATGCAAGTCACTGCACCACCATGCATCCCGGGTTACATATGTGCTTTCAAATAGACTGTCAAAGTTATTTCACTAGGGACAACAACATCGAGGGATTGAATGCTTTGTGAATGCTTGCAATACATAGTGAGAAAGGTTTGGCCACAGGACGAAGAGATTCAAACCCGATTCAGACTTTGAGTTTTGATCAAGGAGCACCTGCAAGGTGGAGATGAGATGGAGGAGGGATGCTTGAGATGAATAAGAAGAGAGATGTTTGAAGTCAGGAGCTAGAATTTTAATGATGATGATTACATACAGCTGTGTGAGAACTTCAGTTAATAACTTCCATTTAGAAAACCGTCATTTGAAAATAGTTGTAATTCTCCATTGGAAATACACTGGAAAAGTGTCTCCATGCATTTACTGCAAAGAACTGGGAAAGTATTATCAAGTACTTGTGTTACAACCCCCCCCCCCCCCCCCGATCCAGGGGAGGGGTATGGGAACCTAATAATGTTATAGACCCAAGAGCTAAGGCACCACAGTACAGGGGGAGTGGTCTGCTCACCACCTCAGGTGCAAGGCAGGCTGACACAAAGACAGCCTGAGGCGATACTGTCCACACCAGTCTGTAGCCTGCAGTCACAGGGAGTCGGACTGGACCCTGTGGCCGGGCTGTCTGACATAGGGCCGGCTCAGGGTGGCAGACAGCCCGCTGGCGTCTCCCAGGATGGAGGCAGGTGGACTGAGGGACTGAAATGGGGAAGAGGGGAGTGCAGGGAAGGCTGGTGCAGGACGGGGAAGAGCCAACAATGACAGAGCAGCACAGGGCTGAGGTGTCTGGCCCTGAAGCCAGGCAGGGTTCTCTCAGTCTGAACGGTCATCCAATAGGCGTATCTGTCACCGGACAGTGCACGCTCATCAGAGGGTCTTCTCCAGAGACCTGGCCACCGCGCAAGGTCAGGGAGGAATAGGAAGACACACCGCTGACAGAGCCGAGGGAATCATCTGCTGAGGTCCATGTCTGAAACATAATCCCAACCTCCGGTCCACACTCAGCAGCTTGCTGAAGCCCAGGACAGCACTACATAGACATAGGCAGAGCTCCCAGGCAGAGCCTAAGAGACCTGGAGACCAGGAACAGGAAGGGCTCTGCTTGAATGCTGGAAGGTGGCCCGGCTGTGAAGTGATGGAGATTCAGTGTCGGATTGCCGATGAGAGACTGAGCAGTGTTTAAATACCTTCAGAGCACCTGCTGCTGGGAGAGTTCACACAATAGCCAGGTGATCTGCATCACCTGTCTCGACAATGATCAAGGCGGAGTGAAGTCAAGGCTGTGGGGCGAGTGCACCAACTTTTAACTACTTTCATTGTCTGAAACAGTATTGCAGGGAATACTTGAAAACTTGAAAGACCTTATTCTCATGGCCAAATATACCTCAAAGGTGTTGTAGCGGCGAGGCTTATTAATAAGAAAGAATTAAGTGTTCTGAGCCTTCCCAAATGAGGCCCCATTTCTCTGTTCATCTCTGTGGTGCAGCCACAGAGAAACTATTCATGCAGGCTGATTTAAGGTTTCGTAGGACAGCTCCCAAAGGGGGATGCACTTAGCTAAGCCTGGCTATCATGATCAATGGTCATCCATTGGCGCCTATCTGTCTAGGGAGTGCCAGATGGACATCTGGACTGCATTCCTAAGTGTCAGAAGTAAGTGACTCATATCTCACCTTGATCAACCAATCAGGGACTGGTAGGGCTGAGTAACCCACGTGGGACTCTGATGCCCATGGAACTTTCAGCCAATCAATGAGCTGAAGTTCCTCCAGGTAAAAACAGGCAACACAGAGAGCCTGTGAGATTCAGTAGACTTCTGTGGACTTTTCTAAAGGGAATTCAAAGGAGAATTCCAGGGCAGGACAGCCCAGGAGCAGAAGGCTCCCAAGGGCAGGACATTCTCGCAGCGCGCCTCCTGACCATCCTGAGACTCAGCCCGGACAACCACGGAACGGCCAGTGTGTCCGAGTGCCAGAACTTTCCTTTGTTCTAAGAGTCTAGAGCAGAGGTTGCCAGGGAGTAACCAGAGGATCCACCCGAGGTTAGCACCAGCAGCAGGCCTCGTGAACAGGTCAGAACTGTGGACAGCTGAATCATTATTCAGAACTAGCGCTTCATCAGGAACGAACCGGTCCTCTTCCTGACCTGCTGGGACCCACAGTCATCTTTTCTCCTGTGCACAAACTTTGCTAGTTAAAGCCAACACTAACTAGCCGGTCAGTGAGCATCAGCAGCGCACCGTCGCAAGCCGCACAGCACAGCCTGGCACGGAGCCAGAGAGCGCGGATTGGACAGCAACAAGCCTGCAACTGTTTCTTCGAGCCCGCAGGAGATCTGAATCCCCAGAGATTGGATGAGTATTCAACTTCAATGCATTACAGCTCGAGAATTCAATTGCTATCCCAACCAGTTGATATCAATTTAATTCCTAAGAGTTATGTACTTGTTTTGAGTATCTAATGTAGAAGTTATAACCAAGTTCATTTATGAAACGGTCTTAATGAATGATATACTGAACGTATGTCCTCTTGATATGTGTAACACTTCGTAACTGATTGAATATATACCTTTTGTATTCTGATAACCCTCTCGATAAGATCTGTTAGGTTTATATGCATATTCTATGTATTAATAAATGTATCCTCGTGTATTAGTACCTGTGTGTGTGCGTTGTTTGAGTTATGTCGCATGGTTGGATTCTAAAGCCATCAAAAGAATTAACTTTGTGATTTACTGCTACAATTAATAATTGTCACAGTAAATGCCCAAACCCTACAGAACTGGTGCCTTCAGAGAGCCACTACATTTACATTTTGGCTATGGCAACGTTACAGTGTCTTCTTACAATTTCACAAAACATGAAAGCAAACATGGGCTATATGCACTGTATCAGCCAATCAAACATGGGTATGAGGCCAAATTCAGCAGTCTGCCCTCTGCTGGCAAGCTACTTAGTGCTTCTGGGTGAACTAGTGATTTAGACAACTTAAATTTCTTTGATTTTTTTACACAAATATATAATGCAATTAAATTGTACCATTAAATAGTACAAACTTGTTTATTTTCCTGTGTTTTGTTGTGCATGTTTTGCAATGAATGCCAAAGCTTCACTCAGCTTTTTATTATTTACAATTTTACAGTTTCTGCTGAAAACAAATATACAGTAAATCAAATGAAAAAGGCTGGAAAATATAATAAAATTACTGTAAGAGTCTGAGCGTTTAAAGGACCCCTGTCAGCACTCAATTAGGACAGTATGACCATGACCTCGTGGTTTGGCACCTGATGGTGTGTAATAGCTCTCACCTAATGTTTTAATAAGATTCTGAGCTTTTCTGCTGCTGATTTGGTATAAGAAATGAACAAAATCATGCAGGGAGATGCTCTGTCACTGGACAGAATCAAAGCAGGGCTTTTTATTGAATGTTTAGCCACTAATAGATCTGATTTTTCCCAGAGTCTCAGGCTGTACAGTTTTCTTTCAGTTTGGTTTAACAACTTAAACATCGACTTCTTCAATGATGGAGGATTTTATTGCATGGCTTTTTCCCAACACAATTTTTTTTGGCAGCGATTACAAAGCCCAGATTCCTGTACTGAAGAAGTGGCAATAATAGATACAAAAAAAATCGATATAAGATAACTTTATTACCTATATAGCGGCAAGGCTTATTAAAATACAAGACTTAAGTTTTCTGCTCCCTTGCCAGTGAGGCCCCGTCTCTCTCTTCATCTCTATGGTTCAGCCACAGAGAAGCTATTCATGCAGGCTGACTTAAAGATGTTTTCTTTTGATAAGGGGCAGCTCCCAATTGGGGATGCACTTAGCTAAGCCTGGCTATCATGATCAATGGTCATCCATTGGCGCCTATCTGTCTAGGGAGTGCCAGATGGACATCTGGACTGCATTCCTAAGTGTCAGGAGTAAGTGACTCATATCTCACCTTGATCAACCAATCAGGGACTGGTAGGGCTGAGTAACCCACGTGGGTCTCTGATGCCCATGAAACTTTCAGCCAATGAACAAGCTGAAGTTCCTCCAGCTAAAAACAGGCAACACAGAGAATTCCAGAAGGAGAATTCCAGGGGTGCAAGACAATTCCAGGGCAGGATGGCCCAGGAGCAGAAAGGCTCCCAAGGGCAGGACATTCTCGCAGCGCTCCTCCTGACCATCCTCAGACTCAGCCCGGACCAACACGTAACGGCCAGTGTGTCTCAGTGCCAGAACTTTCCTTTGTTCTAAGAGTCGAGAGCGGAGGTTGCCAGAGAGTAACCAAAGGATCCACCTGAGGTTAGCACCAGCAGCAAGCCTCATGAACAGGTCGGAACTGTGGACAGCTGAATCACTATTCAGAAGTAGCGCTTCATCAGGAACAAACCGGTCTTCTTCCTGGCCTGCTGGGACCCACAGTCATCTTATCTCCTGTGCACAACTTTGCTAGTTAAAGCCAACACTAACTAGCCGGTCTTCAGAGAGCAGCGCTGCAGGAGTCTCCACCAAGCCGCAACAGCATAGCCTGGCACCGAGCCAGAGAGCGCGGATTGGACAGCAAGAAGCCTGCAACTGTTTCTTTGCTTGTGCCTGCAGGAGATCTGAATCCCCAGGGATTGGATGAGTATTCAACTTCACTGCATTACTGCTCAAGAATTCAATTGTTATCCCAACCAGTTGATATCAATTTAATTCCTAAGAGTTATGTACTTGTTTTGAGTATCTAATGTAGAAGTTATAACCAAGTTCAATTACGAAACGGTCTAAATGAATGATATACTGAACGTATGTCCTCTTGATATATGTAACTCTTCGTAACTGAATGAATATATATCTTTTGTATTCTGATAACCCTCACGATAAGATCTGTTAGGTTTACATGCATATTCTATGTATTAATAAATGTATTTTAGTGTATTAGTACCTGTGTGTGTGCGTTGTTTGAGTTATATCGCATGGTTGGATTCTAAGGCCATTAAAAGAATCAATTTTGTGACTTAATAAATTAATTAATAATTGTCCCAGTAAATGCCCAAACCCCTACAGAACTGGTGCCTCGTGAGAGCATAATACACCTATATACAATTTCTTGTATTAGGAGTTTGTCTTTTCACATACCCCAACTTGCTCTCCATGAGACACAGACAGGGAGAGAAGCTTAGGGTCAGAGCATAGGGTCAGCCATTATACAGCACCCCTGAAGAAGCTGGGCTTAAGGGCGTTGCTCAGGAGCCAAACAGAGTAGGATTTTTTCTGCCAGCTGCAGGATTTGAACCAGCGACCTTCCAGCAACAGGCACAGATCCTTAGCCACAGAGCCTAAAAAAAAGCCTTCCTTTGAGCTGAATCGGAACCAGGGACCTACAGTAAGGATTCCCAGCGGTTTCTACTACAGTCCTCTGCTCTACCAACTGAGCTATCGAAGGGACAAAAATATATTGTGACAGAGCTGTGGATAATTCAAGGCATTTACATTTTATTAAACGAACAGTAACTTGAGCATTTATTAATCTTCTTCTATAACGAAGAGAAAATAGATCCAGCGGTGTTCAGATTTCTAAAGCTAAAACAGAATTAATGCAACTGTACAGGAACAACAATAGTCACTCCTCATGTAAGGTTAGATGTAATATTATTTATTTACACAAATTCAGTAGGACTAAAGATGTTTGTTTTTTTTCCTTCTCCGTTCTTTCATCTACATTCTTTCATTTCCATTCTTTTGCTCTTTCATCCTGGGGAATTAGATTTCTCCCGTGCAGATTGGTATCAGGCAGGTTTACATGACCTCTGACATCAATGAGGCTGCCTTCGTCACACTCCTCCTGACCCCTTCAAGCACCTGCAGCGAGAGTGTGTCTGTAGGTGTGTGTGTGCCGTGAGACACGATGCAGTTTCACTGTGCCTCTTCCTTCTTTGCTCACCAATGAGATCCTTCTGGGAACTCCATTCAAACGCTGCAGGTTCCTCATAGTTGCCTCACTGTTTTGTACAAGTGAGCTATTCTGAATCCACCAAAAATTCAGATTGCATGGGAGAAGAAGATGAGCTCCTCTTTAGTTCTTTCGGGCTGTACTTCAGTTGAGCAACTGGAGGAGATTTAGAGAACTAGTTTGCAAGGCTTTGCAGTTTTTAAAGTACTGATTGCAGCATTGGAATTCCCCCTCTACAGCAGCAGACTCAAGATATGCTTGGAAGAATGTATCCGTGCAGAAACTCAATGAACAGTGTACATTATATTTATTTGCTTATCACATTTCATAAACCACTTAATTGCATAGCAAGCAATTTACTTAGTTCAGCTTTTAATGCACCACTTTCTAGAGGAATGGCTAATACATAAAGTGCATAGTTCACTTAAGCTTTTGACACTGCTTGGTACATAAGTAGATTGTGCATTTTTAAACATACTGGAGATTACTAAGTAATATACTGTAGCAACAGCAACAATTAATTTGCATATATATATATATTATTTGACTTTTGGACAAACAAGATTACACTGTATACGGTATGGCATGGATACAATTAGATCTAGTATTGTTTCACTGTGTGACTGTTAAAATGTAGACTTCAGGTTTCTGCAAGATTGATGATTGCAGATGAGTGATTGATTGATGATACAGCGTCAGCTGTATTTACATCTAGAGATACATATACAGTAGATCTGTCCTTGTCATGAAAAACATTACAAATAGCTCAGGATTTTGCTGAGGCTGAGGATAAGTCTTGAAATAAGCATAGACATAAATTGAAATGCCCAAAGATTTATGTCACAGTTTATCTTATAATATGTACCTATTAAGCTATTAAATGATGCAAGATTCGTTTGTGCATTAAAAAGCTGGAATCTTTGTAAATGTATACATATTGAGCACCTTTAACTTGCTATCAAATATTTTACTTTACAAGTACTATACATTTATATTATAATGTAGTAAATGAACACTGTCAATGTACTGTAATTGACAAGATATTGAATTTATATTACAGGAACATGATTCAGAACTGCTAAATAAAATTCTATCATATGCATGTATAACTCCTTTATTATCATTTTTAATTCCATAATATTTTTTTCAAGAAACTTTCAAGAAAATGTGAATATAATAACAGAATGAAACAATGTCATAACCTTACGTCAATTATAAATGTTACCCTTTTACTTACTGGAAATAATGAATCATAATACACTTAATGGTATAGAAGTTTATTTTCCTCTCTTCATGTGCAGAAAACATTTAACAAGTAATGCAAAAGATTCTTTTTATTATTTACATTGTTTTGTAACTAAATAATTTAGATATTTGAAACTGAAAAGCACATCTAAACATAAATTACAACAAAACAATATGTAGTAACATCATTCATTTCCTATACCACTGCCTTTCTGTCAGGGGTGTCCAAAGGGACTACCCGAGGGCAGCAGGAGAGTGGAAAAAGACCCATATGCGTAGCGGCGAGACGGGAAAAAGGCCCCGGCTCGTAGTGCAAAGAGTTCAGGAGTGCCGTATAGAAATCTATGCCCTCAGGTAGCGGACGTGGGGTGACCTGGTGCTAGGCAGGTCTCAGGACATCCGAACGTCAATGCTGAGCCCTGGCAGAGTGCAAGACCCGGAAATATGGAGCCCCAGGGAAAGAGAGAGACTGGAAGGACAGCAGCCAGGAAACTAGGGACTGGACAGAGAAGAAGTGCCCTCTGGCTACAGAGGGCGTGACACTTTCTCCAAATTCACTGAAACATCAGTCAGAAAATAATTAATAAAGTTTCCTTAATGGTTGAAATTTCTTAATCAAGATGATTATTTCTTTAAAAAATAATTTAATAAAAAAATTCAGAACATGCCCTGTTGGCAGACCTGTTTGTTTCAGTAAAAAAGAGTATAAAATGGATCAAACCTACTGTACTTAATGTTTGAAATTGACTCGGTCTGACTGAATGGATTAATTCAAAATACAATATCAATCGCCAAAGAGCTCAGATTTCTGGGACCACTTCTTTTCAATATAGCTACACAATTAATTAAAAATACTACCAAATACTATACAGTTTAATTGTCCATGTTAAAAACTTTCATATAGAGGAAAGAAAAATATTTAAATAAGATGTGCATCAGTTAAACTTTGACTCATGTGAATTTGAGTGCTTAATTAACTTAAAACTTTCGCTTAGCCTCAGAAAGATTCTTATAAGGATCACGAATGTGATCATAACAAAACTGACATTAAATACTAATTATCCTAACTACTGAATGGCTTCTTAAAACTATTCTTGGGATCAGAATACCATGGAGATTTAAATAATCAATGAATACATTTTAGAGAACTCAGATTAATTAAGTATCTGTATAATATGAACATGTTTATTATTATGAAATACTACATTTTTAAAATACAATCTAAAAATAGCTCAAAATGAGTTCATAATTCAGGGTCTGTAAGTGGCATAACAGAATTGTTAATTCTAAATTCAAGGAAGCCATTCACTTTTATTATAGTAGATCTGTTTGTATTTCAAAGATGTCATTAAACATCAAATATGTAAACAGGCCACATTAGACACTATGGCTCTGCAGGTTCATAAGGTCATCCATATTAATAAATATAACTGCATTTGTGCAGAGAAATACAGTTTGATGTTTCCCTCAGGAAGGAATAATACAGTATATATCACCTTACTGGCTGCACTTAACAGCATCCGCATGTCATACTGTATAGGAGTGCTTGGTTAAGGAAAGGAAAAGTGACTGTAAATTTCAAATGAGACAGCCTCCTGGGATCCATTATGAAACTAATGCACTGGCAAGTATTTTAATGGTCAGAAAACGAATGCAAATGTTTCTGTAGATTCCACATTCCATTCTTTTCAGTTCCATATGACAGCTTTCCCTTTTGTAGTTTGTTAAGCGTGCTTCATCACGTTGCTTCCTTTAATGCATGTTGTGACATCATTGATGTTTCCTCCTTGTCAGAAAGAGCAGAACTAAGCCATTTGCCAGGAGAGAGGGAGAGACTGATGTCAATCAGGATGAGGGTAAATAAACACAGAGAAGATGATCCTTCACTGGCAGTTGCAAGAGTATTTGTTGCAATGGCAGAAAACACAAATTAGGAGAAATAAATAACATTTTTCTGTGGTAATCAGCCTGACTTACAGTACAGGCTTGAAGCCATAGTTAAAGCGATGCAAGAAGTTAAATCCTATAAATTCGATGGAGAACCGTTCCACAGGGATCGGCACAATCGGTCTCCATTCGCATGTCGCAGTCTGTGGCCAGTATCCATCGAGTTTTCACTTGTCCCTTGGACAAGATGCTTCTTCTCCTTTCCATTGATTTTCCCACGTGCCTCACTGTGCAGTAACTGTGACACTTAATCCTCCCTTGTGTTAAGCCCCATTCCCTTCATCATAACCTCAGCAGAAGGCATCCCTGCTCCAAGGAAGTACTGTCCAAACTTTCCTCCCTGCTCACAGAAGCCCAAGACATTATTCAATTGGGTTCTTTACATTTTCACCAACGAGCTTAAATTTGTCTGTATGCATTTCTTGAATACCAACAAAATCCGCCTATTTTCTAATCTGCTTATCCAGTACACTGCTGCAGGAGGAGCTGGAGCCTATCCCGGCAAGAAATGGGCACAAGGCCATTACAGGGCACACACAGAGGATATCCGCGCAAATGCAGAGGTAACATGCAAACTGTCACGCTCGTAATCCCTCCTCTTAAGGGCGCTCCAGCTATTTCACATTCACCCCCTCTGACCCTCGTTGTCTCCTCCCTGTTGTCCTTCTCCACTTACTTCCGGATTATACCATCTGCATATGGTCCCGAACAACTGCACCACCATGCCACACGACTACAGTACCAATCTAATATAATTTAATAGAATGAAAAATCAGAAAAGTAGCTTCATAAAGAGCTGACAGCATTTTTTCCCCTCAAGATGAATAGAGTTGTCTTATCACACATTGACAGGCACTCAGGTTGTCCACATACATCAAAGGTAGTTTTTGTCATTTTTCCCAGCTGTGATGAGAATTTCACAGATCACACTTAAGCCTCTGTGAAGGAAGTTGTAATTTACTGCTATAATCGTTTGATACAAATTTCCAAAGATTTAAAATGTTAACTATGTGTGCTATGCAGGAGATTTACCTAGGTTCTTTTATGCTCACAGCTTGCAATGGTTTATCACATACAGTATATCCATGAATTTCCACATTTTCACTGCAGTTTACCACACCTTAGTGTGTCTTTATCTGAGTATACAGCAGTGTTCCTTTAGAATGGTGACTACATTTTCCAAAATGTTTCTGTTGAAATTTTTTAAAGAGTTTTTCTATTACAATCTTGAGGAAATCTAGGTCTTGGTTCATTCTGGATAGCGTAGCAGTCATAGTTGGTGATTACTGTACAAAGCGCTTCTGTAAGCATATTTTGACAACAAAATCCCCTGGGTGGATTTTAATCTCACAGATCCAGTAAAGGCATACAACCTTCCCTTGATACTTATAATCATATCTGATCAAATATTCTTCATTCTTCATCACTTATTCAAGAGATGTGTCGTTAAGAGCGTGACAGTGGGATATACAGTAGAATCTGACCTCTCCCTTCAATCTCATGCCTGGGCAGTAGAGTTACTGCATCTGCAATGACACATGTTGAACTCACATTGCTAGGAAACAAATTAACGACCTTAAAGATTAACATGTTCTGTTACAAGGCAAAAACGAAAGCTGAGGTGAATTCTGAATATACCGCATAGCCAGAGAAGACTTGATTTTTCAGGTCAGCTGTGTTTCCAATAAAAATGTCATGATGTTATATTTCCATCATCTCTTTTCTCACTCTGCATGTTCTCCTTTGTCACACTGTCATTTTCACTTCACTGCCTCTAACTGGTTACTGCCTGCAGTGAGGGGGGGAAGGAGCAGGTCTCAGGTCTTATTAATTATATAAATATAGTTATAGGCACTTTGCAAAGCAGCTCAAAGTGCTGAACAACTTCTCACACATACAGTAAAACAGTGGGAACAGTGATCAAAAGACAGAGAAATGAAAAGCACAGCAAGCTGATCTCAGAAAACTAAGCATAAAACGAAATTGTACTTTAAAATATATAGAGAAAAGATAAGACAGATTAAAGTATTAAAAGTCCCAGAATATCAAATAGATACGCACACTGAGTTGCACATGAAGGCTTCGTCAACCTTTTTGTACAGTAGATGCTGGTCTTTGGTAAGTAAGTAAGAAGATCTCTAAGAAAGTCACCAGACCTTCAGATTCAGTGTGGACAACACTCAAACAACTCATTCTTTATCTTAAATTTTAGTTTGATGCTCTAGTTTAATTCTTTAGGATAAATAGATATCCTGGAGCTGGGCTAGTTTGTCGGTGTCTTATGCATGAGCAGAACAAGCTTAAAATCCAGAGGTGCCAGAGATTTGCAGAGGACAGGAGTTATTTGCTGATGAAAAACACTTGTTGTTTGCATTCAAGCAGCATAAATCCACATTCTGAAACCCGTGTAGTGCCTTGGAAGGTATTTCTGTCAGTAAGGCATTACAGTAGTCTAAGCTTAATGACAGAAAGGCATGTACAGTGGATATAAGAAGTCTACACACCGTTATTGAAATTGCAGGTTTTTGTGATGTAAAGCCAGAAATCAAGATAAATCATATCAGACATTTTTTCATCTTTAATGTGACCTTCCAACCAACAACATTCAAGAGAAAAACAAATAGATAATTATTAAGAAAAATAATTGAAATTAAAAAACCTACAACACTCTACAACACATACAGTAAGTGTGCACCCCCCTAACTAATACTTTGTGGAAGCACCTTTTGCATTTATTACAGCAGTAAGTCTTTGTGAGTAAGTCTCCATCAACTTTACAAACCTGGACTTTGCAATTTTATCCCACTCTTACTTGCAAAAAAGTTCAAGCTCCTTCATATTGCCAGTGGATCTCCTGTGCACAGCCCTCTTTAGGTAATTCCACAGGTTTTCTATGGGATTCAGGTCTGGGCTCTGACTGGGCCATTCCAAGACTTTCTTTTCTGAAGCCATTCATTGGTTGACTTGGATGTGTGCTTTGGGTTGTTATCATGTCGGAAGGCAAAATTCCTCTTCATCTTCAGCTTTCTGACAGAGGCCAGCAGGTCTTGTGCCAAAATTTCTTTTGTAACAGACTCTCAGATTGGTTTCACACAACTTTCGGATTCTTTTAGTGGACTTACTTACTTAATATTAATCCTTATCTCTAAAAAACCTAAACGTTCATTTTCACTCTCTCTTGTTTACTCTTGATAACTGATATATCATTGTGATGACAACTACACAGTCACCACTGTTCAAGTTATTGATGCATAATACACAACCAAAATATAATTTTATATTTCACAACCATGGGCGTTTGAAATGTCTTAAATCTTTTAAGTGTGTGTATAGGGTATGTCTTAGATATTTTAAGATCTAAGATTCAATTGCAATTTACCTAGGCAGAAAATGTTTTTTCACTGATTAACACAAGCACATTTTCCAAACCATAATCATTTCTAAGACATCCAAACAGTTTCTAAGGCTGATATTACTTCCCGATTACTGATTATCTCTGTATGCTTTTTTATTTAAGATTAAATTATTAAAGTAAGGTTATACTTAAGAGAAGGTCATTTGGCCTGTCTTGTCGATTGTGTTCATCTTGTACTCAAGATGAGGTGAGCTTTCCAGCTCCCTTTCTTATGGGCAAAGAAAATCGAACACTGGAAGGGATGATTTTGAAAGCAGGCATAAAAACCTATGGCATATGTCTTAAGGAGGTGAGAGAAATAGGAGCACTGATATAGAGCCTATTTTAACATGTAGAGAACATACAGAATCCAAGCAGACAAGAGCCTGAGGCAATAATCAACCCTTGGATCCTGAGGCTGTGTGGCAACAGCACTAATTCAATTTTAATTGCGATTTCACCCTGTGGACTTGCTTTATTTTTATTTTATTCTGAATTTTAGGTGGCTTATAGCATGCCAGTTAGTGGTCTTAGCTCTTTGCTTCTAAATCTGTGGCTTCTAAGTGGAGTTTGCATGTTATTCTTTTGTCTACATACTGTAGGTTTTTTTTCTGGGTGCTCTGGTTTCCTTATATATAGCAGAGACATACTGATAAGGTAATTGGTATTGGTAAATCTCTACTTTTGTGTGTGTCCTATGATAGACTGGTGTCCATTAGGGTCTGGTCCTGCCTTTTACCCTGTGATGGACTGGTCTAGTTTTGCTTTGTGTCCTCTGAGATGGACTGGTGTCCTGTCCTGGATGTGGTTCTGCCTTGTGCCCTGTAATGGCCTGATATGGGATACTCTAGAGAGGTTATTTCCATTTAGGCTCCATTTTCAGAGAAGTGCTGAGTAGGTCCATCTATAATTTAGTGTTTTACATTAAAACAGTGAAGCTGTATTGATTTATCCTAGACAGGGATGTACAGCCATGTGCTGAGAAGGTTTCTTTTTAATGGCGTTGTATAAACCTTGATATTGTTTTTCAACCTGTGAAAGTTCAGACTTCAAAGACATACAGTATCCCCAGGGATGATCTGCTATAGATGCCTTCAAAAGAGCTTGTTTTTGCTGAAGTGGTTGATCTGTGATGGGAATATGGACCCTGTGTTTCAGTAAGAGAATGTGCTGGACTGTCTTCCAGCAAGGCAGCTGAATGTTACAACATAAAAATAAATGATAGATGCTTTTGCATCTTAAAGCTGATGTAGGCTGCCATTCATTGCAGTTCAGCTACTGCTCTGGAAGGCTTCACCTTTGTCTCATTCTAGCAAGAACAGCCCTCCCTGAAGAAAATGGAAGGCTTTCACATTGGGATGGGTACCTGTGAGCAAAGCAATCAATTTCAGCTAATGGGAGCTCTTCAGCATTGGGAGGGCATCTGAGAGAAGCTATTATCTTCCAGACTTTCCAAGTCCTCATCTGCTCCCTTATGTATGTTCTCGCTTTTATCATTTACCAGCTTATTTTCACCTCACACTTTTCAAGAAGACAGTATGTTTCAATTTTCTACTTCAGATGCCTGTGTTAGCCACCAATTCAGAGTGCAGGCAATAAAATACCTTCTTTCCATTAGGCAGCTATCTGCTTCCCTTTGCAGCCTTTCATTCACTTACCTTTCCTGACATTCTGAACAGGCCGGGATTTAGGACTTCTACATAAACACCAAGGGTTCCACTTTACTTTAAGTGTTTCTCATTACAGTGCACTTAAAAAGCAATTGCAATAATTACAATATCATTTCAGGTAAAGCACTTACTGTGTACTTCATATATAATAGCTTAATTGTGATGTGTATAAATACTTGGTTCTAGAAATTTCTCATCTCGTTTAAGTTGGAATGCATTAGGTGCTGTAAACTGTATGTATGCACATTAATTGAGCTTATATTACATGGAAGTGTTTATTTTTAACAGAGTATGTTAGGCATAAAATGTTTTGGCACAATTAATTAATCTCCATTAAGGAGCTAACAGAAATACATTGTGAGCAGTGTTCAGTGAAAGTGACTGGTGTGCACAGGTCTGTTGTGTTCAAGGTGAATTTACTTTGTGCAGTGTGCTATGTGCAGTATTCTCTTCATTCTGACAATTGAAAAAGCATAAGTGCAGGACTCAGTAAACCCTGCAACTTAAGTAAAGAATCAATTCAGTTGGTTTGTACAGTTCTGTCAGCTAACAGTCACAGATTTGCTTGCTTACTGTTTTAACTGTGACAGGGTGAGAAAGCCTGGGGAAAACAGTTAATAGTATCTCCATTCTTCTATAGGTCTTTACATGTGTCAAATAATTGCAACACATGAGCAAGAGGGTTGTCCACAAATGCCTTCATTTGTTGTGATTTGTAACAATCAGAGGGAAGAGCACCACCTACTTGTCCACCAGCACCACTTCCAGCAGCTGCCTAGTTTATTTCCAAGTTCTTCCATCTCAGTACTCACCAGCCTTGCTAAGCTTCTGATCCAGTGCAATCATCCTTCAAGGGGGTGTCTTCTATTGATTTCACTTTAGTGCAGCACAGCTAAGACGTTTTAAGATGTGATGGTGTGTTCTCCCCAGCTGGTGTGAGCCCTGTAACCAACTACTAGTACTGCCTGTGAGAGCTGGGTACACACTGGCTGCCTTGAGGCATTTGACAAAGTCCCCTCTTAGATGCATAACACACTTTGCACTTTATTATTGTACAATTTCCAGAATATTACTTCAAGTTCAAGGTTATTTGTCAATCCAGCCATATACAAGTATACAGAGGAGCGAGATATCATTCTCCAGGCCTACTGTGCGAATACAAACAACACACTGACAAGACAATGCTATAGACAATTTAGACATAGACATTTCTGACAGGGTACAGGGTACCTAAAGTGCAATTTACTTTACAGGATTGTGCAAAGAATTGTGGAAAGAATACATCAGACAGTATGCCTGACATTAGTCAAAAATGAATTCCAGATTTGGAGTAGGTGCAGTACGTACCAGGGTGTTGAGGAACCTGACAGTCTGTGGAAAAAAGCTGTTAAGGAGTCTGGTGGAGCTGGCCCGTATACTGCGATACCTTTTACCAGATGGTAGGAGGGCAAAGAGGTTGCAGGAAGAGTGGGAGGGATAAAAAAATACTAGTACGTATTACTTCACGTGCTATTGAAGATAGCAAAGACTTGAGTTTGTCAATTCATCTAATATAGGCAAGCATCTACGAGGTGTCTGACAGGTGCACTGAACATTATCAATCTAACAGGGACATCTGACTAAGGTTAGCTATACTTCTACCTATTACACATACAGTAATGCCCATGTAGTTTAGTTGAGCCTTTGGACAATGAATTTATCAGAGTTAATAGTTGGGCTACAGAGGAAAGAATAACAAGAAATATTAATGATTCTAAAAAGTTAAGTTTGCTATATTAAAAATAATTTCAGCTTTCAGCATGACTGCATCCTGTATTGTGTGATGACAGAGAATATTGCATGGTAAGTTCGATTTGACTGACCGGCCAAAGCCATAAACCACAAACCCAAAACCAGGTCAAAGCCAAAGACGTCACAAAGATGCTTGTTGACAGTGGCAAACCAACCCACATAGACAAGCAGTTTGCCAGGAAAGTTAAACAAGAGATTCATGACATCTGGCGAGCCAGCTCAGCAGATGATAACAGTCACAGCAGCTTCACCTATTCTGAACTGATTGCAGCGATTTCCACCCTCAAGGCAGGGAAAGCTCCAGGATCTGACCACCTGCATCCTGAACAGCTTACCCACCTCTCTGCACCTGCTGTAGAATGGCTACTAGCATTTTTCAACAATTGCCTAATACTAAACAAAATGCTTAAGATCTGGAGAACAGCAAAAGTCATCGTTATTCTTAAACCAAACAAACCACCTGAGGACCCAAAAAGCTACCGGCCAATCAGCCTCCTCTGCATCACCTTCAAGCTGATGGAAAGGCTAATATACAACAGAATAAGCTCTATCGTAGACCCACAGCTCCCAAATGAACAAGCACGTTTCAGGACAAATAGATCAACAACCGACCAGGTCTGCTGTATGGTTGATGATATCGAACAATGCTTCCAAGAAAAAAAGAAAGCGGGTGCTGTTCTTGTGGACTTAACAGCAGCTTATGACACAGTCTGGCATAAAGGACTCATACTCAAACTGCTTCGTACCATCCCAAACAAGAAAATGGTCCTCATTATCCAAGAACTAATCTCTAACAGATCATTCACCTTAACACTGGGCAACGACACCTCCAGGAAATTTTACCTTAAGAATGGCGTCCCGCAAGGCTCGGTGCTGGCGCCAATGCTGTTTAACATCTACACAGCTGACCTGCCATGTACAACTGCCAAAAAGTACATATACGCAGACGACATTGCTATTATGCATTAGACATCAAAGCAATAGAAACTACATTATCGAATTACCTGAACAAGCTGAACTGCTACTTCAAAGACTGGAGGTTAAAACTTAGCATCACCAAGACAATGAGTAGCATTTTCCACCTCGCCAATCGCCTTGCTAACATAACAATCAACGTCAAGTGCGAAGACAAAACTATTCCATTTGAGAAAAGCCCGAAATATCTAGAAGTTGTCCTTGACTGCTCACTGACCTTCAAACAACGTCTCGAGCAAACAGCAGCAAAAATCCAAGCAAGGAACAACCTCCTGCGAAGACTAGCTGGCACTAGCTGGGGTGGAAATTTCACCATCTTACGCACCTCTGTGCTTTCTCTGGCCTTCTCGGTAGCTGAGTACTGCTCTCCTGCCTGGCACAACAGCAGCCACACGAAGAAGGTAGACACAGCCCTGAACATCAGCATGCGCATTATAACCGGGTGCATTAGATCTACGCCCACTGAATTGCTACTGATTCTCAGCAGCATCTCTCCACCTAACCTTCGCAGAGAAGCAAGTTGCATCAACCTTGCACTGAAAGCCTCGGATGACTCCAACCACCTGCTGCACAATGCCATCTGCAACCGGAACACCACAATTCTCCGATTAGAAAACCAGCACTCACCTTCTAACACAATGAGGCACCTTATGAAAGAAGCAAACAACGACAATGGCACTAATTGGGCTAACAAAAAGTGGCAAGACGCGTGGAATATTAACAACCACAGACTGAAACAATTTATTGACAAAGTATCCAACAAACCCACTGGAAATGACCTACCCAGACAAGCCTGGGTCAAGCTGAACCGACTAAGAACCGGACATGGCCGTTTCTGGGCCACCCTTCACAAGTGGGGTCTCACTGATGACCCAACTTGCGAATGCGGCGATGGCAAGGAGCAGACGGCCGACCACATCCTATACTCCTGCCCTCACTTCAGATGCCCTGGGAACTCTATCGATTTGGATGATGCCAGCCGCGACTGGCTGAGCCACCTGACTGTGACAATATAACTATGCAACTTCTGCATGTTAAGCTCATACGAATATATATATATACAGAGAATATAATATAGTAAACCAAACGAGAAGTAAATTTTTGAAGCCCTTGTCAGATGTCCAGACCCCTTACCACTAATCTGCATCTAACCTAATTCTTCTCTAAAACAATTTAGGACACAGGTGCTTTGCAGGCTTCTAAATGCAAAACAAACTTGCCGGAGTAGCAGATAGAATCCTGGATGTAGTCTATATTCCAGACTCTAAACTGCCTAACCTGTAGTTTAGTTTCATCAACAGGAACATTTTTTACCTACGGTTAGCTGCCTTCTCTAATCTATGGTAATGGACATTGTGCCGAGTATATTACTCAACACAGCTATCCCACAGTAACCAATTCCTTCTCGTAAAGATAAGAAATGTTTCATTATCTAGTAAAAAGAAAGTAATTTGAGGCTATGGCCATTTATGTTTGAGAATGTTAACCCTCTAAAAGTATGCAGGTCAATTCAATCAGCTCAGTTTGTGAACATGAAGAACCTGAACTAATTTAGTTGACAGGCCTGGAAACTAACAGAGGCAGCATAGCTGGATGTGCACTGCATGGGTGGCTGTGCTATTTGAGTTCATGTTAAATCACATTTAATAGAAGTTCTTAACTGGAATTCTTGAAGGATAACGACAGACAAAGCCAACCTCACCCAGCTGTTTCCAATCACAATCATCACCAATTTTTGCTATACGGTATATACTGTACAGTACGTATCGCGCAAACACCAGTTCTCCCATTGTGCATCATGTCTCTCCACCACCCCATCTCTACTGAAGCTCCCCTTGGTTAACTCCTTTCTTTGAATGGGGCTCGAGCCTCCTCATCCTCTTGCCAGGAGGCTACCCCTTAACCAAGTGGGTTAAGCCAAAACCTATCATTCTCAATAAACATTTACAAGGCATCTGATTACTGGAGGTCTACTGTACGTTCCACAAGAACCACATCCAAGTCAGAACACTCCGAACAAACTGAGCACTCCTAATCTCCATGTTCTCTCAGGACAGTTTGAAGCTTGCATGACTCTGAAGGAAAGACGTGCCATCATTAAAAGCTCTTTACAGCAGCGTACTTGTGTTAGAGTTAGATTCAACAGAGTACCTGATTCTAAGCTGCATGCTCTGTGGTGAGGTTTGAGCCTCAGAATTGTTAAAGCAATGTGGTAGTGCTCCATTTCATGGGATGAAAAGAGAAAGGTTTGTCATGGAGATCAGCCGTGTCTCAAGGATATGATTGTCTTCTTTTTTTGGTTTGTGGTGATTTCAAGAAATCCGTTCTGTAGTTTTTGAGAAAAGGAACTGTGTACCTTTTGAAAACACAACCATATCAATACTTTGTTTCCTGGGATGTGATGGGAACTGGTTGTTGTGGATATGGGAGATGATTTTTTATGTTGGTTTCTTGAAGCTTTCATGGTGTGGATTTCCAGTTCTTGTACACCTCTTTGATTTTATGTCCACTCTTATATGCTCGACAACATCCAATATTTTTCTTTCTTAATACAATTGTAAGAAAACTCTAGAAAATCCAACAGAGTTCTGCTTTCCTAAATTTAATCTTCACTTATTCATTTAAACATTTCTACAGTATCTGTCCAGAATATTCTATGCATTGTACCTCCATTTGTGTCCTCTCTATTTATAATTTTAGAAGAAATCGCTTGTGTATGAGATACATTTGAAATTCAAAATATATGTACTCTTAGATGCAATGTGACCTTCATCAAACACAGAAAGACAACATGGCCAAGCTGATTGACTGTTAAAACTATTGAATGAAAGCTGGGAAACATATTCTTTTAACTTGAATCCTGATCTATTACATTTTCACTTTTGTATATGCAGGTATGATACAAAGTTTTCAACAATAATGTGCATTTTAACAATACATGAACATTCCCTTTTTAATTTTGTGGCTAAAATAACTTCAATTGTATGTGACTTTTTACATTAGTTTGACTAATATTTAGCTTTTTTAGGGTATACAAATCCCAGTTGGTTGTATTTTATTTGTTTCTCTATTGGTTCTTTAACATAAAAAGAAATAACTCCTCTTTAACTCCTCCCTGTCACGGTCCACGGTCCCCACCTGCTTAAAAAAAAACACTATTGTTCCACTCCCCAAAAAGGCAAAAGTGACGTGCCTGAACGATTACCGCCCAGTAGCATTAACATCTGTGGTTATGAAATGATTGGAGAAGCTGGTGTTGTCACACATCAACTCCATCACAGAGTCCCTGGACCCCTTGCAGTTCACCTACCAGAACAACAGATCAGTTGATGATGCTGTCTCCCTGGCTCTACGTACAGCCTTGGAACACCTGGACACTAAAAACTCGTATGTGAGAATGCTGTTTGTGGACTACAGTTCAGCATTCAATTCCATCATACCCAGTCAACTGGTGACAAAGCTCAGGGGATTAGGTCTGTGCAACTCTGTCTGCAACTGGATGCTGGACTTTCTTATCGAGAGACCACAGGTGGTGCGGATAGGCAATAAAATATCAACACCACTCACCCTGAGCACTGGAACCCCACAAGGCTGCTGTCTGAGTCCAAGGTTGTACTCCCTGTTCACTCACGACTGCACAGCAAGACACAGCCACAACCGCATCATAAAGTTTGCAGATGACACCACTATAATAGGCCTGATCAGCGATGATGACGAGCCCACTTACAGGGATAAAGTCGTACAGCTGCTTAGGTGGTGTCATAACAATAACCTGGACTTGAACGTAAATAAAATGAAGGAGCTAATAATGGACTTTCGGAGACACAGGCCACACACTCACAGCCCACTCAGTATTGATGGAACGGAAGTGGAAACAGTCACCAGCTTTAGGTTTTTGGGAATTCACATCTCTAAAGATCTAACCTGGACTGTGAACACTGACTCTATCATGAAGAAGGGTCAGCAGCGCCTTTATTTCCTGAGGTGCCTCAAGCGATGGGGGATGCCAGTACCTGTGTTCTATCGCTGCACCATCGAGAGCATCCTCACCAACAGGATCACCGTGTGGTATGGCAGCACCTCTTCTCGAGAGAGAAAGGCACTGCAGAGAATGGTCAATATGGCCCAGAAGATCATCGGCTGTGGTCTCACCGAGATTAAACAGCTCTATGAGGACCGCTGCTGGTGTAGAATTCTGGCTATCACAGAGGACAGTCACCACCCTGGGCATGAGCTCTTCACCCCACTGCCCTCAGGCAAGAGATATAAGAGCATACGGACACTTACCACTAGATTATTCAATAGCTTCTATCCACAAGCAGTGAGATTGGCGAACACATTTAGCCATCTCCCTCGGACCACACCAACACCATCTACCTCATTATAATTTCTTATTTATTGCACATCTCTAGTCATTGTTTACATGTCTGTATTGTTTACATTCGAACTGTCTACATGTTTACTTGTACATTGTCTACTGTTTGTTTGTATATTGTCTTGATGCACTGTTTGCACTTTGTGTTTTTACACTTGTTTTACAATCGAGAGACTTTCTGTAAGTAAGAATTCCATTGTACCAGTACATGTACCGGTTACATATGGCAATAAAGTTCAAGTTCAAATATCTCACACATACAGTATTAGGTTAAAACAGAAAGAACTAAAAATACATTATGGAAACAAGCTCACAAGAGGATGTCAGTTTTAAAATTGCAGAATATACCTCTTATAAGCAGGATAATAGTCAATTGTACTACTCAGCTGAGACCATATAAATAAAGAGTTTTGTGCAAAGTGGGATCTGAGTCACAGATGGAAAAGAACACGAATTTGTCCCTTACAAAAAAACGTGAAACAAGAAATCTCACCAGAACAATATGGCTACTCCATAAGAGGCCAAATTAAGGCATAGAGGATACTCTGTGAGTTTAGTTATACTGTGTCAAGATTTAAGAATATTGAAAACCATGACCAGTTTTCCATGGTTGTATGAAAAAGGATGGATAGACTTGTCAAATCTTTTTAATTATTTCAGACACAGTTTTTTGTTGGCCAGCATCCTTAAAAATAAATTATTTTCTTTTTGTAAAAATTAAAATGAATGAAATTCAACATAACTGAATGAAACACAACAAAGTAGCTCTCTCTGTAATATAATATATTATAATTCAGGCACAAAAAATCTATAGTTTTTGAAAGTTTCAGAAAGCTGTTGCTTCAGCATAAAAATGGCTGAAATTTTGGATTTGTTTTTCTCTGTAAGTGTTATCAGTTAACCTGTCCTTCCAAATCTCTCTCGCAAGCTCCTGTACCAAATTGAATTCCATTTTTAATCCCCCTACCCTAGCAAAGATTGTGATCTTAAAGTTATTTTTTTTCTCCTCTCACACATTAAAGTTTGAGTCTAGTGGTATGTTCTAGAGCGATTTGAATAATCCTGCAATGCAATAATATGATGTCTTAATTTATCAGCATGCTGGAGGGATATTTTTGCAAATGACAAATTGCCCTAGGGACTATGTAAAATAAGAAACAGAAATATCACACAACATCCATTCATCCATTTCCTAACTGCTTTTTCCAGTTCGTGGTTACAGAGGGCCATGCCAGGCATGGTTGCAGGGCACACACAGACACACTCACACCCAGGGCCAATTTTCCCAGAAGTTAACCTACTAGTACAGTATATCTTTGGATTGTGGGAGAAAATCAGGGCACCTGGAGCAAACCCATGAGAACACGAGAAGAAAGTAAAAACTTTCTAAAAACACTTATGTTGCTCCCTGGGTCTGGAATTGAACATGGGGCCCCAGTGCCGCAAGGCTAACCGATGTACCACTGTGCCACCCTGTCACATGATACACATAAATACACCAAGATATGGAGCTTAATAATTCATCTCTGCCCCCTCTTCAGGCTTGACCGATGCTTGTTTATTTTGATGCGTTTTGTCTGTGTCTAGGCACATAAGTCAATAAATGAACTGCTGCAAATTAAATTTGATTTAACACTTTATAGGTAAAGTAAGTTTACTGTTTTAGACCTGCAGCTTTTCTCTTGGCATCGGCTGTATAACTGAGAACATACAATATGGAGAAATTGATCCTATTGTTCACTTCTTTAGTCATTTCATTGTATTCATAACAGCAAATTAGATGGTGCAGATACTAAATGCATTCATTTGTACAAGTTAAAAGTGATCTTCAATAAGATTCATCAGAAGGATCTACTTGATTTGGATTTAATACATGAAACACACATCTGTACTGACAAGCCAGCAGCCATATCACCCTTCAGCTCTCAACTGGCAGCCCACTGTAGCTAAGCAGGGTTGAGTCTGGTCAGTACCTGGATGGGAGACCTCCTGGGAAGCTATGGTCGCTGCTGGAAGTAATGTTAGTGGGACCAGTGGGGGGCACACACCCTGTGGTCTGTGTGGGTTCTAATGCTCCGGTATCATGGCAGGGCCAGTATACTGTAGTGGACACCGCCTTTCGGATGAGATGTTAAACTGAGGTCATTAAAGATCCCTGGGTATTTCTCGATAAGAGCAGGGAGTTATCCCGGTTTCTGGGCCAAATTTCTCCCCTTGGCCTTATGTGGCCTCCAAATTGTCCCCATGTATGATTGGGTTGCACTTGCCCCGCGATGGACTGACACCCTGTCCATGGTGTACCGTTGCTTGCCGAGTAGGCTCCGGCTTCCCATGACACAAAGTGACATAAAGTGGTTTGGCAAATGACATGACATATGTACTGCATGAGATCTTACTTGAGTGATCTTTTTGTACAGTTTAACAATGACGTTTGACTGAGATGTCCTGCAAAACTATTTAAAAAAAAATATTTAAACCATCCATACAATCTGTGCACAAATCTTTTCTATATCAGTTCTTGCTATAGTGCTATTCAAACCATACCTTTTAAGGAAAAGAAATGAGAACTACACTGTATTGTTTTTTATTTGGACTTCTGAAGAAAATCAAATCCCACTTCTCATCAGATTTAGCTTAAGAACCAATTTCATGGTAAACTGGCAACCTCTGAGTCATACTAATTTATATCCAACCCATACACTGGTATAATTTCTTCACCATTTTCACTCTGATTGAAGAGCTGTTGTATTTGTTTGTGGAGAGTGCTGAGGTATTTACAAGGTCTTCCAGTGGCTGGCTTTACAGTGACTGTAATCACAATGACAGCATGGCACTGTTCTGCTGTTTTTATTGGCCCAGGCAAATCCTCTGGCTTTTATTTCTAATACAGGATATTGAGTTAAACACCCACAGCCTAACCCAGTTCGAAATTTGCTCATTAAGCAATATTGAAAGCTTAAGTGTGCTTTGCTACTGTATTTTTAATTAATTTTGTAAATCTAAAAGCTGACATTTTAATTTTGACAATGTTTTAATTATAGTCCTCTTTAATCATACAGATTACAATTGCATAACGTAATTACCTTGTGTTGTTGTTGTGTGAAGTGTGAAGGGTTCCCATAGGAATATGATGCACCAGTTTCCTGTTTTGTGGGCTGGAAATTTGCATAGGTAAACAACAATGAAGTTTCAAAAATCCAGCAGAGAAAATAAAAACCCATGTTGCATATAAAGAGAAGATGGCTACAAAGATGGGAAAGAGTTTTAATAAAAGTAAGAATGTTATTAAAATTACATCATTTTTAAATAGAAACTTCTTAATCAAATATTTTGAATAGGTAGCTGCGTCAGCATGTGTAGGGTGCAAAGGAAAAAGTAAAGGTTTATTCCACATTGAAAAGAGAAGAGGAGAAAAAAAAACATTTTGGCTGAGGAGCCTTCTTCGGGTGTCAAACACCTGAAGGTGTCTAACACCTGATGTTGTGTTTCTTTACATCACTTTTCAGCATGGAATAAACCTTGTTCCTTAGTAAAATATATTTCTTTGGTGAGGATTGTCCGCATTCAGATAAACACAGACCACAGCAGAAGAGCTACAGTAGATAAGTCAGGAAAGCTCTGGAGAAGATCTAAACAGGTGGGATAACACAGTGTTGTGAATTCACTGCTTGTCAAAAAGAAATTCAGTCAAAATAAAATTAGGGAGAATGTGAGTGACGCAGTACATTCCTTTTTAATCTACAAGGCACTTACAAGCACAAGCATATCCTCTTATATATCCATGGAGCCATGGCAACATTTTTATTGTTATTTCTGCTCCAAAAATAATAAAAAAATAATAATAAAGTTAGTAAAATTAGAGCAAAACCGTTCCTTAAAACGTTGCAGAAGTGGTTTGGCTGTAAATCCCAGATTTCTAAATGAGTATTTAGCTGATGGAAATGTAAAGAAAGCTGTGGCTTTTGCATACAAATTGCATAATAATGACAAAGAAATGAGCTCTCAATTCTACTTCTTACCAGTAGCAGGGAGCCGTGTTGAAAAACCATTATCACAAGCAAAAATTGTCATGCATATTTTATTATACTGTACCAGTACCTTCTGCCACATTACTATTCTGTTCATTCCTAAATCAGGGTTTTTCAGGGACTGACCACCTATACATTTGTAATGTCTCATCCTATAATTAAAACAAATATTCAACCAGTAAGAGCAATTTAATAGTTTTAATTGCTAGACTGATATTTCTTTTTACTTGCCATCCCTATTGTACGACACCAACATTATCACCTTGTAACCTAATCTTGTCAAAGTTAGACAAAGTTTTATTCCAGGCTGGAAGTCAAAGTCAAGTTGCTCCTGTAAGTCCTTTTGGTGGACAGTAGGTGGTCCTCTTCTTCCTCTATTATACAGAAGGTGTTGCTCTTCAGATGTGATTTAACACGGAGACATGACTGCTTTGTTAATAAAGATCCCATTGCACTATTTGTAAGAGTTAGCTTGTTAACCCCAGTGTCCTGGTTAAATTCCACTTACTGTACTTATATATTGTACTTATACAGTCTGGCTTCCCCAATCTCCTCATTCATTCAATTGGTGAAGTAATTTCTTATTTCTCTGCTTGATCTGCAGTGTAGTGAGGCTGCTGGTGGAAAATGGCTTAAATTAAAGTTAAATCGAGACTTTGAGTCACTTGACAATCCATAAATTGTGAGTGGCTGTTGAATACACTCTGAATCCAAAGAAGATGGCTTTGGCTTTGTTCTTTTTTCACACCGCGAAACCTTTCTGATACAACACTGGGACATACATAGCTGGGTTTAGTTCTGAAAACTGTTACACGGTAGTTGTTGTTGGCATAAATGTCTGCAATCTGTCATTTTGTTTATAAAAGCTGATATCGTGCAAAGTGTACAGACTACCAGTTTTAGGCAGAAGTACATGTTAAATAATAATAATAATAATAAACTTTATTTTATATAGCGCCTTTAAAGGTGGCTTCTCAAAGCGCTTTACAGGATGACAATAACAATAAATAAGAAGACTACAACAATAAATAAGAAGATTTCACAAGATAGGACACAATTATAATTACAACAATACAACAATAACAATAGAGGAGACCGTGGAAGGTGGTATTAAGAAGAGCAGAGGGGTGAAGAATGGAACCAGTTAAGTAAAGGCTTTTCTGAAGAAGAAGGTTTTGAGTCTGGATTTGAAGGAGTTTAGAGAAGGTGACTCTCTAATATCCTTGGGCAAAGAGTTCCAGAGCTTGGGGGCATAGCAGGAGAAGGCCCTGTCGCCCATACAATGTGGACGGGCTTGGGGGACAGTAAGGAGGGCAGAATTTGAAGAGCGGAGGTTGAGAGGTGGGGAGTAGGGCGATAAAAGTTCAGACAGGTATTGAGGTGCCAAGCCATGTAAAGCCTTATAGGTGAGCATGAGGATTTTAAAGTCTACGCGGAATTTGACCGGAAGCCAGTGCAAGGACTCCAGGATAGGAGTAATGTGAACACTTGCACTAGACCTGGTCAGGATTCTGGCTGCTGAATTTTGGACATACTGCAGCTTGTTCAGAGTAGATTTAGATACCCCAGGGAGTAGAGCATTGCAGTAGTCAATTCGAGAGAA